>NC_056749.1:65874190-66118385 GCF_019279795.1 Protopterus annectens | reverse complement strand
CAGTTACTCTGTCACAGAACCAGTTAGTGCACTTCTCATTCCTATAGAACCTTCTACATAGGTTATCTGATGATTCTCTAGTACTTTAATGTAATTTGGTGTCTGTTCCATGCATCAGTTACTCTGTCATAGAACCAGTTAGTGCACTTCTGATTCCTATAGAACCTTCTACATAGGTTATCTGATGATTCTCTAGTACTTTAATGTAATTTGGTGTCTGTTCCATGCATCAGTTACTCTGTCACAGAACCAGTTAGTGCACTTCTCATTCCTATAGAACCTTCTACATAGGTTATCTGATGATTCTCTAGTACTTTAATGTAATTTTGTGTCTGTTCCATGCATCAGTTACTCTGTCACAGAACCAGTTAGTGCACTTCTCATTCCTATAGAACCTTCTACATAGGTTGTCTGATGATTCTCTAGTACTTTAATGTAATTTGGTGTCTGTTCCATGCATCAGTTACTCTGTCACAGAACCAGTTAGTGCACTTCTCATTCCTATAGAACCTTCTACATAGGTTATCTGATGATTCTCTAGTACTTTAATGTAATTTGGTAGTCTTTTCCATGCATCAGTTACTCTGTCACAGAACCAGTTAGTGCACTTCTCATTCCTATAGAACCTTACCTTCTACATAGGTTATCTGATGATTCTCTAGTACTTTAATGTAATTTGGTGTCTGTTCCATGCATCAGTTACTCTGTCAGAGAACCAGTTAGTGCACTTCTCATTCCTATAGAACCTTCTACATAGGTTATCTGATGATTCTCTAGTACTTTAATGTAATTTGGTAGTCTGTTCCATGCATCAGTTACTCTGTCACAGAACCAGTTAGTGCACTTCTCATTCCTATAGAACCTTCTACATAGGTTATCTGATGATTCTCTAGTACTTTAATGTAATTTGGTAGTCTGTTCCATGCATCAGTTAGTCTGTCACAGAACCAGTTAGTGCACTTCTCATTCCTATAGAACCTTCTACATGGTTATCTGATGATTCTCTAGTACTTTAATGTAATTTGGTAGTGTGTTCCATGCATCAGTTACTCTGTCACAGAACCAGTTAGTGCACTTCTCATTCCTATAGAACCTTCTACATAGGTTATCTGATGATTCTCTAGTACTTTAATGCAATTTGGTGTCTGTTCCATGCATCAGCTACTCTGTCACAGAACCAGTTTGTGCACTTCTCATTCCTATAGAACCTTCTACATAGGTTGTCTGATGATTCTCTAGTACTTTAATGTAATTTGTTGTCTGTTCCATGCATCAGTTACTCTGTCACAGAACCAGTTATGCACGTCTCATTCTATAGAATCTTCTACGTAGGTTATCTGATGATTCTCTAGTACTTTTTGATAACCCCAAACATTCTCAGAGATAGTTGTGTCTAAATGCCCTATATACCTGAATAAGATCTCCTCTTAAATATCTGTAAGAGACACTGTACAGGTTCAGATATTTTAGTCTTTCATAATAACTTAGATTTTCACATCCATGGATGCACTTGGTATATTTCCACTGTACTCTGCCTTACTGAACTGGAGTAGTCCAGTTTCAGAGTTGCTGATCCCTGGGCTTTGTTTTTAGTTCCTGTTACTGATCCATTGCCTTATTAGGAAGGAGGGAAGTTTCTTTGCTTACCAGTGGGAGTGGGAAGCACTGAGCAGCCTTTTTGTTCGATTTGGTGAAGTTTCAGCCAGAAACTAGTAGTCCATTGGTCGTTTTGGGCCAATTCCTAGCTCCCTTCAGCCCCCTGCTATAAAACACACTAAACGTGCGTTAGCGCAATTTAGCGTGGAGTTGCCACTGTTGCACACAAGAGCAGTGGCGGTTAAACAAGGTTAACTATTCGGGCCATCTAAATTCCACTCTTCAAATTTTCCCTTAGAACTACCTTCCTCGAGCTGTACTGCTGATCTAACCAGCATATCCTATAACTGAAAAGTTCATCTCTACTTGATTCCCAAGTAGACTATTCTCTATCTGTAAAGCCTAGCACTTACTCCTACAGTACTTGCACCTTGATAAAGCACTCTTATTATAGATAGTACCCCAACAGCCTAAAACCCACTTCCCCCGGAGTCCTTTGAAAGTCTCTTTATCTACTACTTCTAGTATGTCAAGGGATTAGTTGCTAGTGTCCTCTCCAGCTCAACTGGTGAACCTGGGAATATTGAGGCAATGTTACAATTGCCTCATGTACACAGACAATCCTCTCCTTCTCCCACAAAACACAAATACATGCGAGAGATGCAACTATACGGCCAAACTGGAGGCTGAGCTCTCTCAACATAGGACTGGCAAGACCAGACAGGAGGAGAAGGTAACCACACACAATACATACCCAGTCACACATGGTACCATCACAACTTCAAATCATACACATACTCACACAAAGACAACTCGGAGGCTCTGATCAAAAATTTACCAAAACAGCAGAGGCCACCAAAGCAGACACCCAAACAACTACCACCTCACGACCCAACACATGCAACACATAGACCACACAGTCAAAGTTTCAAACAGTCACAGCCCTTAAGGCCAAATAAAATGCCAGACACACTTGTCATTGGTGATTCCATAGTCAGACACACTGACGTCCCGCTCACCAGACTGAGTAAGGATAAGGTCACAGTAAGCTGCCTGTCGGGCGCTAGAATCCGCCACATAACGCAAGCACTCAGGTCTCTCAACAGCAGGTACAAGTACGACTCAGTCATTGTCTACACTGGTGTCAACAACCTGAGACATACCTCCTTGGACTACATGAAAAGGGACATCGAGGAGCTCTCTGATTATGTAGCCCAGGCAGGTATGACCCTGACCTTGAGCAGTATCCTACCTTCACCTAGAATGATGCCACAATACAGTGATAAGATGATCAGCTTTAATAATTGGCTTAAATTCTGGTGTCATTCAAAGGGGATCCAATGTCTGTCTGCCTGGGATGACATGCTGGACAAGCCACGCTGCCATGAGGGACGGCTTGCACCTGTCACCCCTGGACTTCCGGATATTGGCAAAGGCTCTTGCCACCCCCATAGTGCCTTTTTTAGGCAAGGCTCAAATTCTAAACCTACCACCCTAGAACACAAAAAACTAAGGGTAATGCTGCTCAATGCCAGAAGTCTCAACCTCAAGATGCACGCACTCGAGGCCCTTCTCAGTATGGAGAACATCAATGTCTGTGCTGTGACAGAAACCTGGTTCAAGGCTCCTGAGAGCACCCCAGCACTATCAGGTTTTACCTCATACCATGCGTTCCGGCCCCAAAATCCGGACAACACCAAGAAAGGAGGGGGGGTGTCCATATTCATAAAGGACACCCACACCTCAAGGTTGGTGGCAACGCACGATGCATCGGAGACCATCCAGGTGCAATTAACCATAGGCAAGACTGCTCTGCAATCTGTAGCATGTTACAGGCCACCCTCTCAAACTCAGGAACCTCACATGGCCTTCCTGAAAACACTGGAGGGGATAAATGTATCTCCAAACACCATCATATTAGGTGACTTCAACTACCCTAATATAGACTGGGAACACTACTCAAGCCCAAACTCTCTAGCCCAAAGGTTCCTGGAGTTCATAAACTCAAATGCCATGGAACAACTAGTCACCATCCCCACAAGAGGAGAAAACATACTTGATCTCATCATCACGAACATGGGATAAAAATGTTCAACACCGGAAGTATACCCCTCACTGGTGAGATCAGATCATAAACTAATCTCGCTGGAGGTCCTCATCCCACCCCCACCTGAAACAAAAAAGACCACAGTGAAAAACTTCTCAAAAGCCGATTTCACACTTCTAAAAACTAGTGTGGTCTCCTTTAAGGCCCCTGAGCCAGTGGTAAACATTACTCAAACCGCTGAATCACTTACAAATGCCTTCTACCAGCACCTACAGCACTGCATGGATCAGGCAATCCCAAACAAAACTAAGACTGTCTGTACCAAAGGCAAGCGTCCAGTCTGGTGGACCCCAGCCATAAACAAGCTCTACAACAAAAGGAGGAAGCTACTACAAGATAGAGCAAAATCCTTGAAAGGTAAGACACCTTTGATCATTATAAGTAAAAAACTAAGAGCTCTCCTAAAATCATCCAAGGCAAATTTTGAGAGAAAAATCGCCAAGGACTCTAAAGACAATCATAAGGCCTTCTTTAGCTATGTTAGAAACCTAGGAGGAAACTCCCAGATATGCTCAGAATTAGTTCAAAATGATGTGAAAATTACTGAACCTACACACATTGCCAACATACTGGCTGACAGGTTCAGTGCAAACTCCCCAAAAGGAGAGATATCTATTCCAGAGGATTGTAGGCCCCCAAACATCTCCAACGCCCAGGTGAGAACTGCCCTCACTAAGGCAAAAAGCACAGCATCCATGGGACGGATGGTGTCCCCGGCTGTGTGCTTCACGAACTCAACGAGGAATTAAACCCACAGTTAGGACAGCTGTTTAATCTTAGCCTCACCTCAGGATCGTACCCAAGGAGTGGCGCGGCGACTGTGGTCCCACTTCATAAGGGCGGTGCCTCCACAGACCCTGGAAATTACCGCCCCATTAGCTTGACAAGCCTTATCTGCAAAGCCATGGAGAGGATCATAATGGAACTCATAAATAAAGACATAGGGAACTTGCAGACTTTGGATCCAACCCAGTTTGGCTTTGTCAAAGGCAGATCCTGCCTCTTAAACTTGGTTGACTTTTTCAAGACAGTCACCAAGGCCATTGATGAGGAAAGGCAGTCCATACAGCCTACCTCGACCTGGCAAAGGCCTTCAACACAATACCCCACTCAGGTATCATCGAAAAACTCATCAGCTTGAATGTAAACCCATACATCACAAGATGGGTTGCAAACTGGCTAAGTGACAGAACCCACAGGGTCAGAGTTGCTGGAGCCATGTCAGACTCAAAGCCTGTCACAAGTGGTGTCCCACAGGGCTCAGTCCTGGGTCCACTCTTGTTCGGCATCTACTTTTCTGAAGTACAAGCAAACACAGGAGGGTTATGGCTGACAAAGTTTGCAGATGACTGCAAACTGGGCACCATAGTCGAAAACACATCTGACACAGATATCCTCCAGAAGGGCCTCACAGAAACAGATAACTGGTGCCAGAGCCATGGCCTGAAGTTACTCATCTGTACTCATCACTCATTAGACCTATGATTGAGTACAATGCCCCGTTCAGAATGTATCTGACCAGACACCTGCTGCAGCTTGAAAGGCCCCAAAAGTTCATCACCAAAAGGATAAAGGGTCTCAAAAATATGTCTTATGCTGCCCGACTGAAAGAACTCCAGCTCTATTCAGTCTCATACCGCTTGCTCAGAGGTGACCTGTGCCTGACATATAATTCCATGTCAAACCCAGATTTGATGAATATGCTTCACCTCAAAAAATCTAGATCCCTCAGAACCACAAGGGCGGGAGACTTAAACCTTGACACGGTTATAAATAGAACGTGCTGGAGGGACAGATTCATCACCCAGAGACTCCCTATGCTGTGGAACAAAATCCCGGTACATGTGAGGCAGAGCACCTCGCTGGCCTTGTTCAAGAGGAATCTTGACCAATGGATGGGAGATCGCAGATATACCCCAGGGATTACTTCAGTGTCACTGCTTGACAGAGGCACAGCAAAATGATAGGCATAGTTTTTATTCAAACTAAAGGGGTGGCGAAAGCCACATAATTATGGGCTTAGCTTATAAATGCCCTTGGGCAGATAGCCTAGTATGAACCTATGAACCTATGAACCTATGAACTCTTTCCAGTTTACTCATGCTTGTTTTCCTATAAGGTTTCCATATTGTTATTCCATACTCAAGTTTGGGTCTAATGTGATTAACAATCAATGATTTCATCATTTCTGATTCCCTAGACTTTATAAATCTCTTTATACAACCTATAGTTCTATAACTAGCATTAACCAATTGGTTGATATGATTAGAAAAACTCAAAGCTAGATCTACGCATATACCAAGGTCTTTAAATGAAGCTACTTTTTCAATCACTGTGTGTTCTATTAAATATTCACCTTTTAATTCATGTCTTCCAAATCTGATATGCTTAGTTCTGATGTATTTATCAGCATATTATACTCGTGCATAAATGGTTAATTTAGTCACGTTCTTTTGTAGACGTGCCCTATCTGTAACACATGTAATCAGTTTACCTATTTTCAGGTCATCTGTATACAGACTGTGGAACACCTCAGATGAAAAAGATAGGTCTGGAAGATAAAATCAAAACAAGTAAGGGCATAGGTCAAAACTCTGTGGGACACCCTAACTGTAACCCAGGATTTCACCTATCCAACTGTTGTATGATACTTGCCATGTCCTATTTGTAAGCCATGCAACTATCCATCTTATCAAGAGTAAATCAATATCTAGTTGTTGTAATTTTTGCTCAGTGTTTTGTGCATGACCCTGTCAAATGCTGAAGTTAAATCTATATAAATGACATCACAGCACATTTTTTTTCATTTGTAGCTGTTATTATATTGTTATAGAACATCATGTTTCATGTGGTAATAGATCTATTTTCTACATATGCAAATGATGTATGGTTTCAACTCCCAACCTTTCCAGTTCTGACAATAACTTATCTAATATTATAACTAATAATAATATTAAGGTTATAATTATCCAATACTACCTTCTCAATTATTTTCCATAACACGAAAGGCGACGTAAAGGTCTATATGACTCTGGGTTTGGCCTACTCCCCTTTCCCTTAAAGACAGGTTTAATAAGCGCATGTCTCCAATCTTGAGGAATCTCCCCATATTTATATGACCTAGTGAATAATAGATATAATGGTAGCATAAGTTCTTGCTGAACTATTCTTAGTTCATTCTTACTAATTCTCCTCCCATTGCTTAGATTGGTTCTAGTTTGCATAGTTCTTTTTCAATAAAATCTATTTTGATTCCAGTGTCTGTGTTCACCTGGATGTCACTAGAACAATTTCTCACCCCTTTGTGGAGCCAAACTGTTTTTTATAAGATTTTGTAAATATACCTATAATCAACTGTGTCTAAGAATACATTTTTGAATCTACACACAGTTTATCAATCTGTATGTCTTTACTTCTTCCACAGTTTATGTATCTATAAAATGATTTCCTATTATACTCAGTATTTTTATGTAAATTATTTTCAATGTTTTCTTGATCTTGTCTTATACTATGCTTAAATTGTCCAGCTTGTTTATTTCAGTTTTCAGAGTTGTAGTTTGACCTCTTTTCCATTTCTTACATTTTTTGTTTCTCATCTTAATCAGATATCTTGTTCTTATGGAAATATAGCCCCTCATGTTCTATGCCTAGATCCTGATGTTAAACATTTTTTTTTGCACTAAAGCAATTTCTCTTTCAAAACTTCCTGCATTTCTTCTGCATTTTTTGCACTGAACACATCACTAATTAGTTTCACATAGTGACGTTTTGCTTCCATATAATCTGTAATTAACCTTCTGTGCATTGGTTTAGATTTCAGTTTGTCAGAATTATCAAGCAACAAATTACCCTTTTTAACCACATAATCACTGCACATCAACAGTGGTAAAGCTCGGCATGAAGTAACAATCCCTAGTATGTTCCTTTCCCTGGTAGGTTCTTTTACAATCTGAAGCAATTGTTGTTTATGAACATACATTGTGAATAATTTCCTTACTAAGGCTGTTGAATCAATATTATTCCAGTCTATTTCTGGTAAATTTAAGTCCCCAGCTAATATTTTTTTTCCTGTGTTTCATGTAAGAAATGTATGAATTCCTCTAGGTCATCTGCACTTCACTTTGGTGGTCTGTACACTCCAACAATTGTTATATGTTCCAGGGTTGTCTTTATTGTCACAGTTACACAGTCTATAGTATTGGTGTTATCACTGAACATGTAATAATCACAAGTCTTATAACTATCTTTAATCCCTATCATAACATATCCACCGGATTTTTGTTAGAATATCTGTTACAGTAAAAATATTTATAGCCTGAGAGAGGTGGTCATTCTTCTTTAACCACATTTCACAAACACAATAAAATCAATCTTGTGAACACATAGCAAATTTTCCAATAATAAAACTTTTTTATTAATGCTCCTGGCATTAATAACCATCAGAGATGCATCAAATGTGAATTGTTAAATTTTCAACCTGGCAAAAATCCAGCCTAGTGTTTGTCAAATATTGCAAAAATTATCCTCCTTGATGTTGACAAGTACACACCATCCTGTCTGAACACAGTGTCAATATCACATAATCGAAGCTTCAAAACATCGAATCTAATATGGTCGAGACCTTATCATCGATGTGTTGAAACTTTGAATATGTAAAAAAAAAAAATAATCAAAAACATAACTTACCTAAACATTTCAAGCAAGGGTCAAGTCTCTCTTGCACCCACTATACCCCCCACTACTTAAATATACCAACTCTGAGATTGCACTACCGTGCAGTAAAGGGAAATCTTTCCTTACGGAGATTTCCATTAAAACGTTCAGTGTTTCAAAACTTCGATGGTATGGTGTCGACCATATCAGTTTCAATGTTTTGAAACTTCGATGAAGCAATATAGACTCTGAACACGCATGCCCAAAATTAAGCTCAGATGTTCTACACATTCCTATTTTTTAAAATGGGACATTTTTTCCATGTAGGCATTTACACAAAAAAAATCTCTTCATTCACAGTGAAAAGACAATAATTTCTATATGTGATTTGTGCAAAATGTCTTAATACCAGTACAAGCTATACTGTCTAAGAGGGATGTAAATTCCCTACTAACAGTCAGAGACTTCTTGCAGATGAGTTAATTTGTACTGACATGAATAAAAACAGATACGCACTTCCTTACATTAAGGCATTCCAAGGCCTTTCTCACCTCTTCTAATTTTGCTCCTGGCAAGTATAACACTATCTGATGTTCATTTCCTTCTCTGCAAATGTAAGTATTGGTTCCTTTAATAATTTAATCTCCAGTTACAAGAATATCTGTTCCTACCAGATCTGAAGAACCTTCAACTTGTAATTCAGTAATATCTGCTCTATCAATGGTTACAAAGGAATGATCTTCATCACCATTAGTCTTATTAATCCCACTGTTTTCATTGTTATGGAGTCTCTTACTATTGAACTTCCAAGTTTTTTTTTCAATAATACCAGTTTTGGCCAGTTCACCTAACCTTTTTTTCACTTATTTAACAGCTGACAGTATTTTGCTCCCAAACAACTACCAGATGGCTTAGTGGTTAAGGTCGTCTCCTCCCATGCACAAGGTACAAGGTTTGATCCTGACCTCCAACCAATACCTGTTTAGAGTTTGCATGTTCTCCCTGTGTCTCCGTGGGATTTCTCCCATGTCCGAAAAATATGCTGAGTGTTTCCATCTCAAACTCACCAATGAATGGAGCTATGGGCATCAGCACAGTTGACTGGTACCCTATAGGGAGAACAGTTGTGCAGACCAACTGCTTTGGGCATCTACTGTGGTGCACAGAATCCTCAAGATAGAAGAACACGGATCACAGACTGCATGCCGTGGCAGGGCTAGTCACTCAATGGTGTAAAATATGGCTCTAGGTGATTCGGTCATGTTGACTAATGCCGCCAAAAATGGGCATGGGTAGTTACAGGTAATAAGTGGATTGAGGACCCTGCTTACTCTGACCCACACCAGGGACCCCTGCTAATTGTGGGAGGGATATATGTACCCCTATCGGCCAGTGTGTATGCCATAAAGCCCAGCAGCCCTGGGTCAATAAGCTACTGGCTGGCTGCTGTCTAGTTGCCCAGCCTGGGTTACTTGGGATAGCTCTGTTGAGCAAAAGCTGGATGTAAAACCAAACAACCTGCCAAACATGAACTGAGAATTGCTGTGCTTAATGTAGGTTCACTGACAGGATGCAGTTTGGAAGTGGATGACATGATGATACGGAGGAGGCTGGGCATACTATGTATCCAAGAGACAAGATGGAAGGGCAGTGCAGCAAAGCCACTTGGCTTGGGATCCAGAGTCTACTACTCATTTAGAGGGCAGGCTAGAAATGGTGTAGGAATTTTGGTGAGAGAGAGGTTTCAGAAGACATTAAGGGATATCATCAGAATTAATGACAGACTTATGGCAGTCAGACTCCAGTGTAATGATAAGGCAGTATTCATAATCTCAGGCTATGCCCCACAGCAGGGTTGTGATAGTGAGGAAAATAGTGCATTCATTGTAGGACCTACTAGATGAAGCAGGACAACAGGAATTGGTGTTGATAATGGGTGACTTGAATGCACATATCGGAACAGACAGAACAGGATATCAGGACGGCCTGGGTCCACATGGGTGGGTCAACAGGAATAAAGAAGGAGAAGCCATTCTAGACTTCTGTCTGGCAAATGGCTTGATAGTAGCCAACACATGGTTCAGAGAGAGAGAGAGACAGTCACAAGATCACATACAAGAGTAGTCAACGTGCAACTCAGGTAGACTTCCTCCTAGTAAGGAAAAGGCACTGGGGTAGAATCCATGATTGCAAAGTCATCTCCAGTGAAACAGTCGGCCCACAGCATAAACCACTAATTGCCACAATCAGCTGCAAGCAGTGGTTAGAGAAGGCTCTAAGGTCAACAGAGACCAGGCTGAAGACCTGGAAGTTGACTGGAGAGAAAGCACAACAGTTCAAGGAATTACTTAGGTCTCTAGCACCCCAAGAAGAGGAGGAAATAGGTGGAGTTGAAGAAGAATGGCATCACTTAAAAACAGCATGTGTTAAGACTACAGAAAAGATATGCGGCCAAGGCAGGTATGGAAATAAGGTACATAAGGAAAGCTGGTGGTGGAATGCAGAAGTCCAGGAAGTCATCAAAAGAAAGAAGGAGTGCAGGAAGAAGTAGGAGACAAAAAATACTGACCAGGCTAGGAAGGACTACTGGTTGGCTACCAAAGAAGCTAGTAAAGAAGTTGCAATAGCAAAGAATAGGGCATTTGAGGTACTGTGCCAACTTCTGGAAAGTGACTCATTAAGGGACACAAAGAAAAGTACATTTGTGTACACTTACCATAAATGTAGATGTTCAAGTGTATTCACTGTTGTAGTCATTACATTTGGGTTATCTGCTGGCAGGTTGCCCTCAGTCGGCCTGAATATCAAAGTCTTGGGTCCTGTAGCAGTTGCTGTCTCCTCTTCCATGACATCAGGTCGTGAGGGGTATAAAACATGCAGCCGATGCCATTTTATTCAGTTTTTCTTGCCCCAGATGCCAGGTGCCCCCCAAATGGGGAGCAAAATATATATATATATATATATATATATATATATATATATATATAAACAGCAATATAAAAGTAAATGCACTTTTAGCAACATAAACTTTACCTTCATCTAAAAGCAAATACACCACAAAGGCTTTAGAATATAGTGAAGGAAAGAGAAGTTCTACAAAAAAGGGGGATGGCGGGTGGGTAACCTGGACTGCAACAGTGAGTACACTCGAACATCTACATTTATGGTAAGTGTACACAACTGTACTATGTTCTTCATGTTTCACTGTTGCAGTCATTACATTTGGGTAGAATCCTAAAGCTATGGAAGGGAGGATGGAGCTAAATAGCATTAGGAGTGGCTATAAGGCCCTGCAGAACTGCAGTGGCAAAGCCTGCCCTGAACTTAGAGAAGAGAGGCAAATAATAATGCTTTGTAAAAGTATGAACAGAGCTCCAAGTAGCAGCTTCTAGAATGTCTTTGGTTGGAACTCCTCTGAGAAAAGCTGCTGAGGTAGAGGCAGCCCTGGTGGAATGTGACCTGATCCCCTTGGGCACTTGTTTACCATGATGCAAGTAGCAGAAACAAATGCAGTGGCTTATCCACTTAGAAATAGTCTGCTTTGATATAGCCTTCCCCTCTGATCCTGCAGCAAATGCCACCAATAGTTGCTCAGACTTTCTTAGAGATTTGGTCCTGTTTAAGTAGAATCTTAGTTGTCTGTTTACGTCCAGTGAATGCAGAATCCGCTCCCCCTTGTTCTGCGGATTTGGGTAAAAAGTTGGCAGGTGAATAGTCTGGAAGAGCCACACTGGATATCACCTTAGGTATAAAGGAAGGATTGGTACTGAGGGACACTCTGTCTGGGTAAAATGTAATAAAAGGCTCCACAGCCATGAGGGCCTGTAGTTCTGAAACCCTTCTTGCTGAAGTGATTGCCAAAAGGAAAGCTGTTTTCCAAGATAAAAACTTTATATCGGCAGTAGCTGCTGGTTCAAAAGGAGGCAGGGTGAGTTCTTCCAGTACAAAATTGAGGTCCCATGCAGGAGTTGGTGATCTTCTGGGAGGCCTTAAATTTTTGGCCCCTCTAAGATACTGTTTTAGCAGAGGATGAGAAAAGATGGGAGGCTCCGTGTTGTAATGAGCCAAGATGGCAGAGGCATGGATTTTTATTGAAGAAAAAGATAGCCCTTGTCAAGCATCTCAGTCACGTATTGCAAAATCTGAGGAATATTTGGTTTTGCTGTGTCCATCCCTTGTGTTTGGTTCCAAGCACAAAATCTCTTCCATTTATCAGCATAAGATTTTCTAGTACTAGGCCTTTCTGCTTCCAAAGTGACATCCATCACAGATTTACTGAGAGGTGTTGTTTGAATAATTACATGATCAGCCATGCTGCCAGGTTCAGAGTTTGGAGCTGAGTGTGCAGAATTTGATTGCTCTGTTGAGACAGTAGATGAGGTATTTGAGGCAAGTACCAAGGAGGGAGTTGAGACAAATTTCTTAGAATTGGGTACCAGTGCTGGTGAGGCCAGTCAGGGGTAATTAGGATCATTTTTGGTTTTTCCTGTCTAACCTTTAGTAAGACCTTGGGGAGAAGAGGCAGAGGAGGAAAGGCGTAGACTGATAGGTTTTTCCAACTGAAGTAAATGGCATCCACTTTCCATTCTTGTCTGTGATAAGTCCTTGTGCAGAATTTGTCCAGTTGATAATTTTGGGGAGAGGCAAATAGATCTATCTCTGGGCTCCCCCATTTCTGTGTTACCATACTGAAGATGTGTGGATCCACTTTCCACTCATGAGGGTCCATAAGATTTCTGCTTAGGTCGTCTGCCAAAGTATTTTGTTTTCCTGGCAGGAATTGTGCTTGAAGATATACTTGGTAAGTCAAGGCTGTGTGCCACAATGCCATGGCTAGTCTGCAAAGGGGGTAGGAATGTGTACCCCCCCTGCTTGTTTATATGCCACATAACCATGGTGTTGCCCATCTTTATCAGTAGTTGTCCTGGATGAAGTAAGTCCTTGAAGGCTGTCAGGGCATTCTGAACAGCTAGCATCTCTTTCTGGTTGATATGCAGATGCATTTGTTTTGGGGTCCATATGCCCTGAATGCATCTCCCTGCCAGGTGGGCCTCCCAAGCATAGTCTGATGCATCTGTAGTTAGGGTTTGGGTGGCAGGGGGTAGAGTGAAATAATGTCCCTTGTTTTGCTGACATGTCTCTGCCCACCAAAGAAACTCCTGTTGTAGGCAGGGAATGAGAGGAATCATTGTTTCCAGACTGTGACAATGTTGACTCCATAAACTTTTTAGATACCATTGAAGTTTCCTCATATGCAGTCTTGCATATGGAATTAGTAAAATGCAGGATGCCATGAACTCCAAAGCCTGCAGAATTTGTCTTGCAGATAACTGGGTTTTTGTTGCCATCTGTTTGAAGTATATAGTCAGTTGCCTTTGTTTGTCTGGTGTAAGGTAAGCCATCTAGGCAGTTGTATTCAAGCTTGCACCCAGGAATGTAATTTTTTGAGAGGGTACCAGTTGTGATTTATTTTCGTTTATTGCGTACCCTAGGCATGTTAGAAGCCTTTTTACAAACACCAGATGTTGAAGAAGAATGTCCTTGTTTTCTGCTTGAATGAGACAGTCCGTCCAAGTAAGGATAGATTTGTATGCTTCTTTGTCAGTAAAATGCAATTACTGGTGCCAGACACTTTGTAAAGACCCTGGGCGCAGTAGATAAGCCAAAGGGCAGTGCAGAGAATTGGTAATGCATAAAGCCAGCCTTGAAACGGAGGTATCTTCTGCATGATTCCCTTATTGGGATATGCAGGTATGCCTCTTTTAGGTCTAATGTCACCAGCCAAGCGTTCTTGCCCAGCATGGGCAGTAGCTGTTGTAAAGTCAGCATTTTGAATTTTGGAATGTCCAGGAACATGTTCAAAATTGATAAGTCCAGTATTGGATGCCAGGCATTGTCTTTTCTGGGTACCAGGAACAGTCTTGAATAAAAACCTTGCCCTTTTTCCTGTTCTAGTACTGGTTGAATAGCCCCCATATCCATGAGGGACATAACTTATTTTTGTGCCTCTGCCCATTGATTTTGTGGCAGATCTGGCCATCCGTTTGGAATTGGCAAAGTATGGAAATGAAATCTGTACCCCGGGATACTATGTTTAATACCCACTTGTCCTGTGTAATTAAATGCCAATTTATGAGCATGAAGTGCTAATTTTTCCCCCAAGGAGGCTGCCAAAAGATAAGTGCTTGGTGATGGAAGAGGGAAGTCATTGAGACTGCTTACTGTAGGGTTGTGCTTTGTTTCCTCCAGATTTGGAGGTAGAGGCACCCCATTGCTTTGACCTGTAAGAACCCTGTGATTGGTATCTAGAGCCTATTGAGCACCTGGATTTGCCTTGTGAGGCTCTGTTGGACACAGGAAAGGACCAGTTTTTAGTAGGCCAGTGCCTACTGAATCTGGGTGGCTGCACTTGTAAGAAATCTTTTACAGTTTGCATAGATTTAGCTTTGTCTTCCATTCTCTTTAAAACCTCTTCTGCCTTATTACCAAACAGAATATCTGCTGTAAAGGTGCATCCAACAATTTAGCTTTAACATGATCAGGCAGATTTTGGTCCTTGAGCCAGGCATGCCTTCTAATCACAGATCCAGTAGCTGCGGCCCTGCAAGAGGCCTCCAAGAAATCAAAACCGCATTGCAAAGTATGCTTTCCAACCTGTTCTGCTGCATGCAATAATTCCTGTAATTCTTTATTTTCCACACAATTAGAAATTAACATAATTTTCTGTTTCAATAAGCCCATAACATGCTGTTGATATTTAAGCATATGAAACTGGCAGTTTATAGCCCTAATTGTGAAGGTTGCAGACGTATAAACCTTCTTTCCCATCTATCCAGCGCCCTGGAATCTCTATCAGAGAGGGTAGGATTTTTGGCTGTAGAGGCCTTTACACCTTTGGGACCCTGTGAGATAGTTTCAGGATCAGCAGCAGGATTTTTTAATAAAAAATTGTGGGAGCCAGGAACCCTGTAATATCTGTCTGGCTTACTAGGAGTCGGAGGTAGGGAATCAGGAACCATGCTTGATTCCAAAAACACATCATCAACAATATCTAAAACAGGAGGTATAGCCAAAGGCCTATGCTGAGGAAGAAGAAGGAAATCCCTAAGCCATTTATTTGATTTAGAGAAATCCTGACTCTCCCAATGAAAATGTTCCCTTAACGTATGCAAGGTTTCTCCAAAAGAATAATCCTCAGGAGGAGAGGCAGATGGGATGGATTCTTCTGCATCTGAATCCTCATAGGGTGGTATAGAAAATTCCTGATCAGAAGAGGAATCAGAGGAAATAGAAACCTGAGCTGAAGATTCATAATCAGTGTCTTGCCTAGGCCTCTTAGCGGGGGGGGGGGTGTGCCCTGATCAAGGTAATTAAGTCCTCAGCCATTTTGATCATCTGTTTTTTAGGCATAGGGGCCTGAGCACATGGCTCATGCATCAGTTTTTTAGACTTAGAAATTGTTTCTGTTTTTGAAGCTGACGTCAGTTTTATATAGACATGTTGAGGCCTGAAAACACCCTCAGAAGCTGGTGCCTGCTCAGCGGCTCCGGACCCATCCGAGGGAGAGACATTCGCAGGTTCAATACTCTGAGAATCTCACGGCATACCGGACTCCGCATGGGTCTCGGTAGAGGCCTGCGACTCAAAAGTAGTGGGTATCAGGGGCTGCAAAAGCGCCTCACTGAGTACCGGTGAACCGGCGACTGACTTAGGAGAAGCTTTGTTGTCGGTTTTGGAGTGCGACGGTCTGTCTCTGTCTTTTTGTTTGCGTTTTTTGTGAACTCCGGTAGTCGGATTGCTATCTGACGACATTTCAGGGTAATTAAATCTGGATCCAAAATATTTTGAAGCAAAAATATACCGACGCTTAATAGTGTGTTGCTTATATTTAGCAACAAACTGACAGCAAGGCACGTTATGATCTGGGCCTAGGCAAAGAATACAGTACAAATGAAAATTCTTATGAGGTATTTGCTTCCCACAAGTAATGCAATTATTAACTTTTATTGATATCGGAAAGGAGCAAGAAAAAGTTTCCCCAATGGGGTACTTAGCTTTAATTGAAGACTTCAGTTCTGAAACTCGAATGCGAAAATTTCAGGAGTCGGCCGACCAGCACTTGCGAACTGCTTCTGGCACTGTGCAGCAAGAAAGACTGAATAAAATGGCATTGGCTGCATGTTTTATACCCCTGATGACCTGATGTCATAGAAGAGGAGACAGCAACCGATGCAGGACCCAAGACTTTGATATCCAGGCCGACTGAGGGCAACCTGCCAGCAGATTACCCAAATGTAATGACTGCAATAGTGAAACACAAAGAGCATCTATATCAGGTTGCAAGGCAAAGACAGAAAGATAAAAAAGATAGTCAGACACCCTTCATAAGGACTCACCAGCCCAGAGGACATCAAAGGAAGATTGGAAGGAGTATTTCCAGCAGCTTCTGAATGAAGAAAACCCCACAGAAGCTGCACTTTCCCAGAAACAGCCTACAATGAGAGAAGAAGAGGAGCCCACCCTAGAAGAAGTAAGAACAGCACTAAGGAAGATGAAGTCAGGGAAAGCAGCAGGCTGAGATGAGATCACAGCAGATATGATAAAGATGCTGGGTGAGATAGGGGAGAAATGGCTCCTGAGGGTATTCATAGCAGTGTGGAGAGAAAGGCGTATCCCAGATGACTGGAGAATAAGCATACTCGTGTCAGTGTACAAGAACAAAGGGGACATCCACAACTGTGGGCAGTACAAAGGCATCAAACTCCTATCACATTGCATGAAAGTTCTGGAGAGGGTAATTGATAAACAGATACGCAGAGTAGTAAAATGTAATATGGGAGATGAGCAGTTTGGATTCAGATCAGGATGCAGCACAACTGACCCAATGTTTGCATTGAGACAGATACTTGAGAAGAATCTAGAGATGAGGAGACAGTCTAACTAGGCTTTCCTAGACTTGGGGAAAGCATATGACAAGGTCCCAAGAAAGCTGATCTGGGCAGTACTGCGGTGGTTTGAAGTCCCAGAAACATTGGTAGAATTAGTGCAGGCTATGTGCAAGGACCCAATGACTCAAGTACAAACAGTGTTCGTCCTCACAGAAGGGTTCCCAGTGGGAATGGGTATACATAATGATTCAGCTCTGAGCCTACTGCTGTTCATACTGCTGATGGACTACATTAGCAAACAGGTTGGAGGGGAAGGCTTAACAAAGCTGCTGTATGCAGGCGATGTGGTAGTGCAGGCAGACTCTGAGCTAGAACTTCAGCAAAGGATAAGAGAATAGAATGCAAATCTGAAGGCACATGGGATGAAACTAAGCACAGATAAGACAGTGGTAATGCCAACAAACTGGGGAAATCAGAAGAAGCTTAGAATAGAGATAGAAGGGAAGATAGTGGAACAGGTAAACAGCTTCAAGTATCTGGGAAGGGTAGTTGAGGAGAAGGGTAGTCTGAATGAAGAGGTCAAAGCTAGAATCAGAGGGGCTGCAGCCAACTGGCATAGAGTATCAGGTGTAGTCTATGACAGAAGAATGCCAAAGAAGCTGAAAAGTAAGGTGTACAAGACAGCGGTGTGACCAGTACTACTGTATGGTACAGAAACCTTGGCAGTAAAGGCAGAACAGTTGAAGAAGCTAGAGGTGATGGAAATGAAGTGCCTGAGAAAGGTGGTAGGATGCACACTGTGGGACACATGAAGAAATGATGACATAAGAGCAGAAGCCAAAGTAGCTCCAATTGCAGAAAAGATCAAAGAGAACAGATTATGGTGGTTTGGGCACATGTGTAGAAAAGCAGAAGACAAACTGGTGAGGAAGATTTGGGACAAACAGGAAGAAGGTAAGAGGAAGTGAGGATATCCAGCAAAGAGGTGGATGGATTGTGTGAAAGACGATCTGCGACAGTCAGGCCTGAGTGTTGAAGAAGTTAGAGTTTGGCACTGAACCGAGAGAGTTGGCAACAGTTAACACGATACCCTGACCCCATGTAGAAAATTGGGAAAAAGGGGGCTGATGATGATGATGATGATGACCAGTTTACATAAAAACTGTTGCTATCGCAGCCCAAGAATGAATGAATGTTAAGCAACAAACTCAGTATTGCAATTCATGGTTGACAAATGGAATTTTAAAAGCTTGACAATCCAAGATGACTTTAATTTTCCTAATATTAACTGGGAGTGTGGAACACGTAGCTCACCAACTTAACATGAATTTTATGACTTAGTGCCATCAAGAGAAAAGTTTCAAATTGATTTTCCTACTTGAAATAGTAACATTTTGAATTTGTTGCTTACTAATGTTTGTAGTAAAATTCATAATATTAAGTCTCTTCAACCAATTAGGGATTTCGGATCATATGACTTTAGAATTTATTGTAGCTTCATATATTGATACTTCTAAAATGAATATAACAAGCTATGAATGCACAAGGATTACTGATCAATTACTTTTTGAAGAAATTAATGACCTAGATTGCAGCACTGAAGCTTAATCTCTACCATGAGCAACTTGACAGTTGTTTGAGAGCAAATACTGACAGCTGTTAAATAAGTGAAAAAAAAAGTTAGGTGAACTGTCCAAAAATTGATTTCACCATCATGCAGGAATGAGAAATAAACTAAATTTCTAAGTGAAAAAGGACCTAAAATTATTTAAGCGATTTGGTTTAGACTCCTTAAAGGAAAAAAAAAATAACACATTTTGTAGATAATTCAAAAATTGAATTAAGACACCAAAAACTCCATATGATGAATCACTGAGTAAGCATGCTAATCTTAAAAAATCCTTTATAGTTACGTAAACAGTCTCAAAATTCTAACAACAGACTTGGTCCTATTATTAATCAGGGTGTACTTCTTTGTAATTCTTTGGAAATAGTTGAAGTTTTAAATGACTACTTTACCACTTTAGTTTCATCAAATACTGAAGTTACTGTTAAATCCCAGTTCTGGGTAGATTTCATACTTTACGTTCATTAATCATAGAGGATATGTGAAGTCTGGTTTAAATTTGATTAAAAAAGAACACTGATGCTTACTCTGACTCTGCACCAGCTTGTCTCATTCATAGCCTTTCTGGCCAACTGATATGCCCTTTAATCTCATTAGTCAATCTGTTTTTAGTGACCAATACTGATCCTGACTCATGAAGGCTGGCAAACATTGTACCACAACATAACAGGTGATCTTGTGATGATACTATTAACTATCATCCAATAAGTTTGACATCACTTGTGGGCAAATGCTTTGAGAGGTGTTACGTATCATTTCTAAACATCCCTGAGAATGTACTATTTATTTACTATTTATTTTATTCAAATTATTTACATTTACTATTTATCCTTTGTTGACTTGGTTAGTCCCACAAGGATCTTTTCAGGGGACATTTAAGGTAGTATTTATACTACTAGGAGAGATTTGACTAGGGGGAATAGAATCCACAGCCTTCTGCACCAAAGGTAAATGTGCTACATGCTGTGCCATCGCCGCTGCTCTTAAATAATGTGGTAATGAGAGGAAAAGATAATCTTTTTCCATTTTGACTGGATTTTATGAAACTGTTTGTGAGGCCTTACATAATAGTTTTAGAGTGGGCTGCGCACTTAGATCTGTCAAAGGATTTTGATGGTATCCCATTTGCAATAATAACTAATTCTCTGCTAAAGGATAATATAAATCCTTATATTATTGAATGGGTTTGGTGATGGCTTAGGCATAGATGTCAATGTTTTCAGGGCAATTTTTCAAAATGGTCAGAGATTATTTAGTTTTCAATTTCTATTTGTCAAGTTATTTGAATGGTTAAATAAAATGGGGCTTATTATCAATAAATCTAAGAGTAGTGTTATGTATTTTGGTAATTTCAAATCAAAACAACCTTTTATTAGGGGAAATCATTTTATACAGGAAGTGAATAAATTTGAAACATTGGTGTATTTATATTTAAGTTTTAACTTAACATATAAAACTGTATGGGCTGTTAATGAAAAAGCCATGCACATTATGGGACTCTTTTTGAGAAAATTTACATCCAGATTTGTTACAGTCCTATGGAAATTATTTACAATGTATAGTAGACCAATAATGACATACAGCTCATCACTTTGTATATATTGAAAAGGGGACCCTCCATGTTAGAAAGTGTTCAAAGAAAATTGTACAGAACAATCACATATCAGGAATGTTTAGCTAAAGTTGCTTATTTTCTCTCAGTTATTGCTGGTTCCATGGCAGACTGTACTGAGCATATCTTGCACTTCGTGATGAAGAAACATCTTTTGTTCAATATTGAGTTGCTGTAAACCGGGCAAACTTCTTGGGGAGCAAATTATACAAATTAAATAGAAAAATTCCAAAATACTTTTAGATCACACAAAGTATTCTGAGTTCATGGAACAGAATCCTGTTACAAGTAAGAAAATGTAACTCAGTAGAATCATTCAAAAAGTCATTATATAGTTGGTTTGGTTGCATGTCTACTCTTCTCCTTGTCCTTTATGCAGCTTAGCAGAAAGTTTGAAAGCATGGTCAATAAAATGGAAAGGAATAGAACAGAATACAACAGAATAGAATAGAACAGAATAGAACAAAATAGAATAGAATAGAATAGAATAGAATAGAACAGATATAAATTGTTTCATTGTTTATTTGTTTAATTGTTTATTATGTATTGTATTGGTTTATTGGGATGGTCTAACTGGGCCTACAAGATACCTTTTCAGTGGATGCCTGGGGTGAAAAGGTCCACACAAGAAAAAGTAGAAATAATTTGTAAAAATGCAATTATCTCAATTTTGCTAAGGAATGTAAAAATATTAGCAAATTCACTATGATGGCAATTCACTATTCCAACCCCCTCAGCCCCTACCCAAAAATCGCCAAAGTCCATTGTCAACACCTTCAACAGTTTCTCCACAGAAACCATCCAGGCCCTTGCTAGCAAACTTAAACCCACTTGTCCTAATGCTGAAACCCTTAATCCTAGTGACAATCTCCTCTTTAGCTCCCAAAAAGTTCCGACTTCACTCATTAGAGCCCTAATTAAAAAACTCAAACCAACCACCCTTTCAGCTGACCTCCTCCCTGCAGACTACCTGCAAAAAGCTGCTGATGTCATAGCATACCCTGTCACTATTAGAACCATAACTGAAGCCTCTGTCCCCTCTATCTGGAAAATATCCCATGTCGTACCTCTCCATAATGGTGGGAGCTCTATTGAACTGTCAAACTATAGACCAGTAGCTCTCCTTTCACCTCTGGCTAAAATTATGGAAAAGTGTATCCATAAACAACTCTTACACTACCTTATTCAAAATAATCTTCTGGCCCATTACCAACATGGATTTAGACCACAGCACAGTACCACCTCAGCCCTCCTCTCCTTTGCTAATGTCATAAATTCCAACCATAATAACAACAAACTATCTTCTGCCCTGTTTCTCTATCTTTCCAAGACCTTTGACATGGTTAACCACCAGCTACTCTTACTTACCCTAAAAAAAATATCCCTAAACAACCGTGCCATACAATTGTTTCAATCTTATCTTAGTGGAAGAGAGCAGGCTGTCCTTTGACAGGACAAACTCTCCACCCTTCTCCCCATTACCCTTGGTGTCCCTCAAAGCTCCATATTAGGTCCCCTTCTTTTCTCCCTCTTTATCAATGATCTCCACTCTGTAATCCCAGACACAACCTGTATGCAATATGCCGATGACTCCACCATGAATTGCTCAGCCTCTACCCCTACAGATCTCCTTAGTTTAACCCAGAAAACCTTTAATACAGTGGAAAACTGGATCTCTAATCAACAATTGATATTAAACCCTAATAAAACAAAGCTATTGCTCTTCTCCCCTACTCGTAAATCCTCTCAACCTTTGTTTACTGTAACATCTAACAATGGGACCATACTCTCACCAGATATGTATACCAAACTCCTGGGTGTTATAATAGACAACCTCAAATATGATATGCAAGTAAACCAAAGTATTAAAACTATTAATAAAAAACTTGGCTCCCTATACAAAAACAAACCCTTTCTCACTCTCTAGCTAGGACTGCTATTGCACATACCCATCTGCTTTCAACTCTACTCTATGCCTCACCAATGCTCACTAACTTGAACAAAACTGATCTCAGCAAACTCCCTAGCTGCTACAATCAAATTGCCAGGTTTGCCACAGGAACTCCCTAAAGGACACACCATTGTCAAAACCTACACCTCTTAGGATGGCTAGAACTCCCCAGGCTAATTCAATTTAATCAACTTACTGTAGCATTCAAGGTTATTAACCATCCAGAAAAAACGCTCTCCCTTAAAAACATTATCCATCCCTACAAAAACGCTAGGGCACTTCGTTCCACTACAAAACTTTTGGTTCAGTCTGTTAAAGCTAACAACCTATCTGGAGAATCTTTGTTTGCAAATTCAGTAGGTAATACCTGGAATTCGCTCCCATCTGACCTTACTCTGAACCCCTCCCTTAATCAGTTAAAAAAAAAATCTAACCCAGTATTTTAAAACTCACTGGTTATGTCTTTGCTATAACCCTGACTAAAGCCTCATCTACTTCCCTGCAATTTCTTATTCATAGCAACTAACTTCTTATAATAAGGTTTGAAAAGAGAAACTGTAATATCTTTGCAGATAAGCTGCACCTGTAGGTTTGATAAGAGAAACTGTAACATATTTGTATATATTTCTGTATATAAACTGTATTCTTCATAAGCTTGAAATGTGAGATTGTAACTTGTATGCAGCAAAAGAACACACAGAGCCAACGGAGCTCGGACTCTGCACTCAGCAAATAAACAGCAAATCCAAACACCAATAGCATGCACAGAGTCCTATGGCAGCGGCAATGTCAGGCCAATCAAATTCCACAACTCCACAAATCTGATACAAAACGTATATAAAAAACGTTTATTAAAAAGACGTGAGCGCTTTCACCATGAGGCTTCTTCAGACGTTCATCATAAACACCATATTAACATCTTTAAATACTAATACAATTCTCCCTATTGGTTAGAAGGCAGCATCACATGTACACTCATTGCATTGGCTAAGCAACCCTATGCAACTACAAACAATGCATTTAAAGCAACGGACAATATACTTATATAAAAAAATAATTAATACAATAATAAATACAGAAATAATAAATACAGAATATCATGAACAACTCTTGCATATAAAGTGTCATGACATACATCTAATTCTGTCTTATAGTGCTGGCAACCTTGAAGACTAATCCTTAGGGGAGATAAAATAATCATAAAGGTATGGGCATCCAAGCAGGGGCCTCAAAACTGCTTCCTCGGTCTTGAACACCTCTTTTTCTTTAACATAGGTTTCAAATTCACCTTCTCATTCAAGCCGGGCAAATGGTCAGCCTTACATCTAATGATCCAGCGTAGTTCACACTCTAGTGTGTAATTGATCAGATCACCACCCCGTGTACTTGGAAAAACCTCCTGTATCACACAAAACAAAAAACTATGTTGGGGGCCATGCAACTTCACATGTTTTGCCAGTGAATTCACATCTGTTCCCAATCTTATGTGATATTGGTGTTCCCTAATCCTTTCACGTAGGGTCCTATTGGTCTTGCCAATATAAAACGATGTGCATGCCGTACACCTAGCTAGATAGACCACATTTCTACTCATACAGTTGGTACATGTTTCAAACCTAAAACATAGTTATTGTGTGGATTGACAAAGTTCATTCTACTATCTATCAAACTGCATTGATTACAGCTCCCACAACCTCTGGTGTTGTAGCCTCCCATATTGTCACCTTTAAATGTTAATGCTCCCTTATAACATAGTAAACTCTTCAGGTTGGACTTGTTCTTATATACAACTAAGGGAGCCGGTCCCACTAACTCGCTTATTTGTTGGTCCAAACCCAAAATCTCCCAATGTTTACTCATTAGTTCTTTCAAAACGGACGCATCTCTCGTATAAAAATTGGTGCCCTAACAAAACTTGGGGCAAGGACCTCTTGATGTTCCATATCAGGTGTAATATTAGAAAAATAGGGTCTAGCTGTGGTGGACCTAAGCCTACATACCTCGTCCAACACCGTGTCGAACATTGGTTCGTCATACCCCCTCTCTAAGAACATGGTTCGTAGCCTGGTAACCTCTTCTTCGAACCCAGAGCCACATGGGTTCAACCTAGAGGCTCGCATTAGTTGGCCCTTCATTACATTGTTGAACACATGACGAGGGTGCATACTGCACCTATGTAAAAACGTGTTCTTAAAGCACAACTTACGATGAATAGAGGTGTTCAAAATTCCTGATGGAAGCCTCACTATGTTTACATCTAAGAAAGATATCTGTTCTAAAGAAGAAGTACACGTAAACCTCAAGAAATCAGTTGAGGTATTTAATGCGTCCACAAATGAACTCAGCTCTTCCATGCTCCCATGCCAAAACAGGAAGAGGTCGTCGACAAATCTTTTATAAAAGCCAACTCGTTCTCTATAAAGCCTAGATTTAAATAGAAAAGAGTCCTCCCACTGCGCCATTACTGCATTTGCATAACTGTTGGCGCAGGGTGTCCCCGTTGCCACACCATCCCTTTGGGAAAATATTGAGTCCCCAAAAATAAACACATTGTTATGTAGGATCGTTTCCATAAACAGAGATCAACTCAACCATCCTAACAGTTAATCCAGACCTAGATCTCATCAAATCTTGAAACCATGTCATCCCTGTATCATTAGGTATTGTCGTAAAAAGACTAACCACATCTAAGGTAACCAAAACATACTCAGCATGGTCATCTAACGTCTTAGTATATTCATACAACTGAACCAAAAACTGTTTACTGTCTTTTAAAATATGTGTAGTTGCATCAACAAGGGGTCTAACATAATGTTCTACAAAAATAGACATTGGTTCTGTCAACCAACCTTGAGCAGCCACAATTGGCCTCATTGGTGGTGTTAACAAGGATTTATGGACCTTAGGAAGGCCTTGGATCACTGGTATTCGTGGGTTACTAACTTTCAAATAAGAATATAACTCATAAGTAATGTCTTCAGACATTAATTGATCATCTAACATTCCAAACACTTGGAAGACCTTCTCTGTAACCTGGGGCATTGTAATCTTCTCATAGAATTTAACATCGGACAACAAATTCATCATGCTAGCTCTATACCAGTCTCGATCCATCACAACTACAGGGCCTCCCTTATCTGCAGGCCTGATCATGATAGTAGGATCAGATCTCAAAGATGTTAATGCCTTCCTTTGATTGAAATTCAAATTGCCCATTCGCCTCTTCTGGGCAGCTCTATTCAAATTGGAGTGGTCGTGTATGACCTTCTCCACTAACTGTGAGAATGTTTCTAAGAGTGGATGCAGCTGGGGTGTATAAACACTATTACATTTAAACATCGTATTAGACACATTTGCTCCATAACCACCAAACTCTAGCTTTAATTGCACATTCCTAACAAACATACGAACATCCAGTATTGAATCAACTGGGTCACTATATGTTGTCGGAATAAAATTTAAACCCATGTTCAACACCTGTTGCTCATAAACAGTCAACTCCTTGGTAGAAATATTAACAATCAGCGATTCCCGACCCTCTCCCACATTTTCTTCAGGGTGGGACCTCGCTGTTCGCTGTCTGACCCCTTCCTCTTGTATCTGCCTCTGTTCAGTGATCGAGACCTCCCTACACGTTGCTGTGCTATCGGAAAAGGATTGAAAGAGTTGTTAGAACTACTAGTGTGTGTAGCTCCATCACCTACTCCCGTTAAAGGAACCTTTCTCCTAACAGAAGTATCGGTGTTCAAAGGCTCCACACTGACAGTAGTTGGAGCTGTCTCCCTATTTAATGTAGCTACATCATCAACTGGGGCCAATGGGAGTTGTACAACCGGCCCATGCGGCCTCTGTATATTATTTGAAACACCAACATCTACCAATTCATTAAAAGTTCTATTCACATTATCTCCCACATTGTGTGGAACCATTGAATTACCATCATTAATGTACCTGTTTTTGACAGTATTGCCAGCACTTGCAGAAGTAACATCCCTTCCATTTCTACCTGTCCCAAGCGTATTACTCGCATCATGTGCATTACTGAACGGTCTGGGCCAAGTAAAAACATAATTATTTTTAAAATCCCTTGTATCTCTTAGAATCTTACTTTTCTTTTGTTCCAAGAGCTTTTTCTCAAACAATAGAACATTATCTACTACTTTATCCAATCTCACATTCAACAATTCGTCAGAGTACTTAGCCCTTACAGTATGATATAACTGGTTAACAGACAATCTCAGCTCATTCTCCTCTTTCAAATTGAATTCATTCAACAATTTCATGTAATTAAAAGATACTTCTAAATTTAATTGTTGCCATCTATATAGCAACTCCGGGTAAGTGTTACCTGATGTGGGCATTTTTAACACTCGTAAACCACGCGGAACAATCCTCTTACTAATGCACGCCTCAAAATACTGGCGTTCAAGTTGAAGCTTTTTTAATCTTAAAAAGTCCAGCTCCAAGCGGTTTAACTCATCCGTTAGAGTCGCTAACAAAATATTGTCAGTATTGTCCAGTTCTGTCTCCAAACTCGGTTCATAGACCAGCAACAGATTATCAGCTCCTCTCATGCACCGTTCAAACCTTTCGGTCCTCCGATTGGTCATTTCCGACTCCAGCACATAAGGAAGTTCTACGTTACATGTAGGTGTTTCCGCCATCCTCCTGGGCTCGTGTGAGACCAAAAATAACACAACTATGCAGCAAAAGAAGACAGAATTAGATGTATGTCATGACACTTTATATGCAAGAGTTGTTCATGATATTCTGTATTTATTATTTCTGTATTTATTATTGTATTAATTATTTTTTTATATAAGTATATTGTCCGTTGCTTTAAATGCATTGTTTGTAGTTGCATAGGGTTGCTTAGCCAATGCAATGAGTGTTCATGTGATGCTGCCTTCTAACCAATAGGGAGAATTGTATTAGTATTTAAAGATGTTAATATGGTGTTTATGATGAACGTCTGAAGAAGCCTCATGGTGAAAGCGCTCACGTCTTTTTAATAAACGTTTTTTATATACGTTTTGTATCAGATTTGTGGAGTTGTGGAATTTGATTGGCCTGACATTGCCGCTGCCATAGGACTCTGTGCATGCTATTGGTGTTTGGATTTGCTGTTTATTTGCTGAGTGCAGAGTCCGAGCTCCGTTGGCTCTGTGTGTTCTTTTGCTGCATAGTTGTGTTATTTTTGGTCTCACACGAGCCCAGGAGGATGGCGGAAACACCTACATGTAACGTAGAACTTCCTTATGTGCTGGAGTCGGAAATGACCAATCGGAGGACCGAAAGGTTTGAACGGTGCGTGAGAGGAGCCGATAATCTGTTGCTGGTCTATGAACCGAGTTTGGAGACAGAACTGGACAATACTGACAATATTTTGTTAGCGACTCTAACGGATGAGTTAAACCGCTTGGAGCTGGACTTTTTAAGATTAAAAAAGCTTCAACTTGAACGCCAGTATTTTGAGGCGTGCATTAGTAAGAGGATTGTTCCGCGTGGTTTACGAGTGTTAAAAATGCCTACATCAGGTAACACTTACCCGGAGTTGCTATATAGATGGCAACAATTAAATTTAGAAGTATCTTTTAATTACATGAAATTGTTGAATGAATTCAATTTGAAAGAGGAGAATGAGCTGAGATTGTCTGTTAACCAGTTATATCATACTGTAAGGGCTAAGTACTCTGACGAATTGTTGAATGTAAGACTGGATAAAGTAGTAGATAATGTTTTATTGTTTGAAAAAAAGCTCTTGGAACAAAAGAAAAGTAAGATTCTAAGAGATACAAGGGATTTTAAAAATAATTATGTTTTTACTTGGCCCAGACCGTTCAGTAATGCACATGATGCGAGTAATACGCTTGGGACAGGTAGAAATGGAAGGGATGTTACTTCTGCAAGTGCTGGCAATACTGTCAAAAACAGGTACATTAATGATGGTAATTCAATGGTTCCACACAATGTGGGAGATAATGTGAATAGAACTTTTAATGAATTGGTAGATGTTGGTGTTTCAAATAATATACAGAGGCCGCATGGGCCGGTTGTACAACTCCCATTGGCCCCAGTTGATGATGTAGCTACATTAAATAGGGAGACAGCTCCAACTACTGTCAGTGTGGAGCCTTTGAACACCGATACTTCTGTTAGGAGAAAGGTTCCTTTAACGGGAGTAGGTGATGGAGCTACACACACTAGTAGTTCTAACAACTCTTTCAATCCTTTTCCGATAGCACAGCAACGTGGGAGGTCTCGATCACTGAACAGAGGCAGATACAAGAGGAAGGGTCAGACAGCGAACAGCGAGGTCCCACCCTGAAGAAAATGTGGGAGAGGGTCGAATCGCTGATTGTTAATATTTCTACCAAGGAGTTGACTGTTTATGAGCAACAGGTGTTGAACATGGGTTTAAATTTTATTCCGACAACATATAGTGACCCAGTTGATTCAATACTGGATGTTCGTATGTTTGTTAGGAATGTGCAATTAAAGCTAGAGTTTGGTGGTTATGGAGCAAATGTGTCTAATACGATGTTTAAATGTAATAGTGTTTATACACCCCAGCTGCATCCACTCTTAGAAACATTCTCACAGTTAGTGGAGAAGGACATACACGACCACTCCAATTTGAATAGAGCTGCCCAGAAGAGGCGAATGGGCAATTTGAATTTCAATCAAAGGAAGGCATTAACATCTTTGAGATCTGATCCTACTATCATGATCAGGCCTGCAGATAAGGGAGGCCCTGTAGTTGTGATGGATCTAGACTGGTATAGAGCTAGCATGATGAATTTGTTGTCCGATGTTAAATTCTATGAGAAGATTACAACGCCCCAGGTTACAGAGAAGGTCTTCCAAGTGTTTGGAATGTTAGATGATCTATTAATGTCTGAAGACATTACTTATGAGTTATATTCTTATTTGAAAGTTAGTGACCCACGAATACCAGTGATCCAAGGCCTTCCTAAGGTCCATAAATCCTTGTTAACACCACCAATGAGGCCAATTGTGGCTGCTCAAGGTTGGTTGACAGAACCAATGTCTATTTTTGTAGAACATTATGTTAGACCCCTTGTTGATGCAACTACACATATTTTAAAAGACAGTAAACAGTTTTTGGTTCAGTTGTATGAATATACTAAGACGTTAGATGACCATGCTGAGTATGTTTTGGTTACCTTAGATGTGGTTAGTCTTTTTACGACAATACCTAATGATACAGGGATGACATGGTTTCAAGATTTGATGAGATCTAGGTCTGGATTAACTGTTAGGATGGTTGAGTTGATCTCTCTGTTTATGGAAACGATCCTACATAACAATGTGTTTATTTTTGGGGACTCAATATTTTCCCAAAGGGATGGTGTGGCAATGGGGACACCCTGCGCCAACAGTTATGCAAATGCAGTAATGGCGCAGTGGGAGGACTCTTTTCTATTTAAATCTAGGCTTTATAGAGAACGAGTTGGCTTTTATAAAAGATTTGTCGACGACCTCTTCCTGTTTTGGCATGGGAGCATGGAAGAGCTGAGTTCATTTGTGGACGCATTAAATACCTCAACTGATTTCTTGAGGTTTACGTGTACTTCTTCTTTAGAACAGATATCTTTCTTAGATGTAAACATAGTGAGGCTTCCATCAGGAATTTTGAACACCTCTATTCATCGTAAGTTGTGCTTTAAGAACACGTTTTTACATAGGTGCAGTATGCACCCTCGTCATGTGTTCAACAATGTAATGAAGGGCCAACTAATGCGAGCCTCTAGGTTGAACCCATGTGGCTCTGGGTTCGAAGAAGAGGTTACCAGGCTACGAACCATGTTCTTAGAGAGGGGGTATGACGAACCAATGTTCGACACGGTGTTGGACGAGGTATGTAGGCTTAGGTCCACCACAGCTAGACCCTATTTTTCTAATATTACACCTGATATGGAACATCAAGAGGTCCTTGCCCCAAGTTTTGTTAGGGCACCAATTTTTTATACGAGAGATGCGTCCGTTTTGAAAGAACTAATGAGTAAACATTGGGAGATTTTGGGTTTGGACCAACAAATAAGCGAGTTAGTGGGACCGGCTCCCTTAGTTGTATATAAGAACAAGTCCAACCTGAAGAGTTTACTATGTTATAAGGGAGCATTAACATTTAAAGGTGACAATATGGGAGGCTACAACACCAGAGGTTGTGGGAGCTGTAATCAATGCAGTTTGATAGATAGTAGAATGAACTTTGTCAATCCACACAATAACTATGTTTTTAGGTTTGAAACATGTACCAACTGTATGAGTAGAAATGTGGTCTATCTAGCTAGGTGTACGGCATGCACATCGTTTTATATTGGCAAGACCAATAGGACCCTACGTGAAAGGATTAGGGAACACCAATATCACATAAGATTGGGAACAGATGTGAATTCACTGGCAAAACATGTGAAGTTGCATGGCCCCCAACATAGTTTTTTGTTTTGTGTGATACAGGAGGTTTTTCCAAGTACACGGGGTGGTGATCTGATCAATTACACACTAGAGTGTGAACTACGCTGGATCATTAGATGTAAGGCTGACCATTTGCCCGGCTTGAATGAGAAGGTGAATTTGAAACCTATGTTAAAGAAAAAGAGGTGTTCAAGACCGAGGAAGCAGTTTTGAGGCCCCTGCTTGGATGCCCATACCTTTATGATTATTTTATCTCCCCTAAGGATTAGTCTTCAAGGTTGCCAGCACTATAAGACAGAATTAGATGTATGTCATGACACTTTATATGCAAGAGTTGTTCATGATATTCTGTATTTATTATTTCTGTATTTATTATTGTATTAATTATTTTTTTATATAAGTATATTGTCCGTTGCTTTAAATGCATTGTTTGTAGTTGCATAGGGTTGCTTAGCCAATGCAATGAGTGTACATGTGATGCTGCCTTCTAACCAATAGGGAGAATTGTATTAGTATTTAAAGATGTTAATATGGTGTTTATGATGAACGTCTGAAGAAGCCTCATGGTGAAAGCGCTCACGTCTTTTTAATAAACGTTTTTTATATACGTTTTGTATCAGATTTGTGGAGTTGTGGAATTTGATTGGCCTGACATTGCCGCTGCCATAGGACTCTGTGCATGCTATTGGTGTTTGGATTTATTGTAACTTGTATGTTAATACAATATGTTTGTGCATATACTGTAACTTGCTTGTCTTTATCTGTTTGTAAGTTTGGAGCTTTTCTCCCGGGGCCTCTGCTGAAAATGGACATGTAGCCAGTCGGACTATCCCGGTCAACAAATGTAAAATAAAATAAAATAAATAAATGACGTAGTTGTATAATATTGCAAAACAACGGTCAGAGGAAGGGAAATAGTAATGGTCAGTGGCAGAATTTTTTTCATTTTCTAAAATCAAAAGTAGTGAATGGGGACTACCATTCATTCCACTGTAGTACGATCTCTGAGTTGGTATATTTAAGTTGCAGGGGGTGGGGGAGATGCTGGGAGGCTTGCCCCCCTGCATACAGGTTAGAATAGTTTGTTTGATGTTTTATTTTTTTATTCTGAGATTCCGCAATCTCAAGATTTTGGTCCTTGGGATTTAGAGTCTCAGGATTGTGGAATTTCGGTATTCTGTAGTGATCCCATATATATATATATATATATATATATATATATATATATATATATATATATATATATATATATATATATATATATATATATAGTTTACTATCAAATAACTGAAAACCAAAATGACTGAAAATTCAAAATATTGAATGATGGAATTTGTCCCTTCACCACTGTTGTGCGATCTTAGAGTTGGTATATATATTTATCAGGGGGTGTGGGGGCACAACCCCCCACATGAAGGGAACAGGGTGGCTTGCCACTTGCATTAAAAATGTATTCAATATTTTCAATTTTCAGTCTTTTTGGGATTCAGTCTTTTGATTTTCAGTCATTTGATAGTAAACCTATATATATATATATATATATATATATATATATATATATATATATATATATATTTTTTTTTTTTTTTTATGGGTCTACTGATTTAGACCAAAAAAACACTAATTCGAAAATGGATTTGTGAGACACACTTCTACGAAGCCGCATCTATGTGAAAATACACTACAATGAAAACACTGTTATCCGACAAGAAAACTGTGAGGTTCACATATGCGAAATCGCACTTATGCGCACAGACATCTGTTAGAATAACATTTTGTCGAAAACACCAACCCGTAGTGCCTTAAATTTAATGGTGCTAAATAAAATGTAGCAACTATATTTGCTAACTGTGACATCTTGCCACTGTTGCATAGACAATGCGAAACGTGCTGTACAATATTTACAAGTGGAAACCATACATGCTAATCTACATGTGTAGTAAATGGGATATGGCTGACACAAATTCTAATGGTGAATAATCCATCCTGTGATCAAAGATAGTTTGAAATTGCGATTAACGTTTCTGCAAAGCTCGTTTCTTTGGTGAAGGAGGACAAGCTGCAGCCATACGTACTCGGAGTTCATCCACCCTATTTTGCTCCCTGGCAGTTGTTGACAGGGCAATATCTATATTCGACATGTGCTTACCAATTAAACACTTGAAATGCCGATGCCAAGCCTCAACACTATTTTGAGTTCTTGGCAGGCACAGTTCATTCAAGATAGAGACGTTCCAAAATGGAACCAGGAAAAGTGGAGGAAACCTAAACTGAGCTCCGTGTCGAGTAGTAAATTTCCGTGGCTTAAACAAAATGTACCACTCCATAAAGTAATGCAAAAGCTGTTCACCTTCAGATGGAAAGTGTGTTTTAACCTTTTCAAATGTTGGAATAATGTCATCTTCACAGAGAAATGTTAAGGCAGCCAATCGTTTCACAGCGAGCTGAAACCCAATGTTTGAATTGTACAATGAACCCAATCCTAGACTCTGGACTTTCCTCCACAAATTACGTCCAAAGTGAAAGAAACATCCCTTGCTTGTAACATTTTGGAAGTTGGCTTTGATACTCTTGAGCATGGCAATTTCGAAATCACACAGTATGAATTTAACCTCATATGTAAGCTGTTCCATAGATATTAGATTATGCAGACCACTCAACAGGAAATTATATGACCGCAGTGATTTTTTTGCCATCATACAATACACCAGTGGTACACTCTTACTGTATGCTCCACATTTAACGAAAGCATAAATTGTGTACAACTGTCTGACAGCACTATTTTTAACAAAGCATGTCCCATCCATGAGCCATATAGTTGCAGAGCATAGATCTATTAAATTTTGCTTGGTAGTTAGTAGCACTACGATATTGTCTGTTGTTGAGTCGCTTAATGTTTTCTCCATGAAAACTCCACCTTTTAACGGGAAGTTACTTACATTAACATCTAATAAAGTAGTAGTCCTAACTGATTTTGTGCCCTTACATTTCAAGCGTACTCGTCTGACCTGAGCCAACATTGCTTTTCTGCTTGGCATAGCTGCAGCAAAATCTAGTGAAGTAGATGCTAATGCATCATCTACAATTATGCATGCAGAATCCCTAGACAAACTGGCATTTTGTTTTAACTTACTGCAGACAGTATAACGTTCCGTTTCACATGAGTCCCCTGAATGATTGTGCTGAACGGTCTTCACAAATTCTTCCCCTGTTGTTACGGTACATATGATTGCTCTACCCCTGCAGTGGCCAGTAATTTTCCTGTTACAGCACCAGTATTTACGTGTTTTGCTACTTTTTTCCAAAAAGTAGATATATCCTTCAATAGTGAGCAGTTCTTTATGCCTTTTGGATGGCACAGTGTAGTATACTTTTCCAATTGAGCCTGGCTGGTAATGTTCCATATCCGCCATAACGTTGTTGTAGTACTATGTATAAAGTAGTTACGGCAGCTCTGACATTTAAGCTGCTATAATTATTTACTCGTAATATCGAACAGCTGTGTTTTGGACTAATGTGTTTTCGCATGGGTGCGGCTTCGTAGCAGTGTGACTCACAAATCCATTTTCGAATTAGTGTTTTTTCAGTCTAAAGCAGTAGACCCATATATATATATATATATATATATATATATATATATATATATATATATATATATATATATATAAAATTCTATTTCTATATTTACGTATCCATCTATCTAAATATATAAAGGGTGTGTGGGGCTGCACTCTCTAACTGTGAACACCCCATTTAAATACCTGTTTCAAGTGCATTGGTGGGGGCATACACATGCTTGCTGGACAGATGGAATCACAAAAAAATATACCAGCAGCAGCTCTGCTATTCTATAGAGACAACACAGGTATGGATACAAACACAATGAAAGAACATAATATACTAATTTTCTGTTGGAAACAAGAGAAGGTTATGTGAGCTGTAATACAGCATGGTTCTAGCTATGTATTTTACAATAAGTGTGTTTCAATATCTTAGTGAATTAATGAAAATGTGTCCTGATGATTTATGTATAATGATTTGTGTACTGATTACTTCCTGTTTTCAGTAATCTGTATTTTCATATATATGTAGTCCATGCAGATTCAGTTGCCTAATGCATGGAACAGTATATATAAAGATCCCAATAAATCCCAGCACTCCAATATATATCCATAAATTTTTATTTAGGCAGCAACTGATACAGAGACCAGTTTTGCAGTTTAGCATCACCAGTATTTAGCATTTAGAGAACAAAAGCGTCAAACGATCTTCTGAATAAAGCCAGAACATGATCTAAATCATTAATAGTCATTGAAACCAAACAATATAAAAATAAAAATGAAAACAATTTAAAATAGACCTAATGATCCATAAACTTTGAACATCATATTTCAAGAAAGACAATCAGTAAATTAAACAATGTAATGACATCATCCAGCATCGTCTCATGGCAGACAACGGCCTCCTGGAGTGGACAAAAAAGAAAATATTCAGCATTACCTGACACTGTAACAAAATGGTTAAACCTTATACATAGTTTAGTAATAGTTGGTAAAAGATTTTTTTATATGATTTCATTTATCCCAGGCGGATCTTTTTCACCAAGAGTTGCAATCAAAATCTTCTCTTTCTTACCCTTACTATTCATGAATGTGATGTTGGTTCCTCCCTATGTGGTTAATCATTTAGGTTACTCCCGCCCACCATCATCTAATCATAAACATATTTGAAACAGAAGCACTTAAACATTGTCACATGATGGGTGGGAATAGGTTAAATAACATCTCTAATAACAGAAAGGGATAGCTTAGATAGCTTAACAAGAAAAATGTAGTCATTACATCTGCTGATAAAGGGAATGCAATTGTTGTCATGAATTATGTGGATTGTAAAAGAGAAGTATTAATGCAGTTGAATGACTTGATTTGCTACATAAAATTGTAAATAATTAAAATGTTTTAAATGGCAGTACCAATATATTTAATAGCATTCATTATAGGTTCATAGGTTGGTACTAGGCTATCGGCCCTAGGGCCTATACAAGCCTAGCCATAACAATTCCCTGGCTATTTCTTCCCATAGTATTTACTTCTCTGGAACCCTGTCTAGCAAGGCGGCTGATATGATCCCCGGGGTGAATTTCCTATCTCCCATCCAATCATCAAGGTTCCTTTTGAAGAGGGCCAATGAGGTGCTCTGCTTGACATGTATGGACAGTCTATTCCAGAGTCTGGGGAGTCTCTGGGTCAGGAACCTGTCCCTCCAGCATGTTTTGTTCCTTGTGATGACAAGGTTTAGATCCCTGGAGCATGTGTCTCTGAGGGATTGGGATTTCTTTAAGTGTAGCATGTCCAACAGCTCTGGGTTTGACATGGACTTGTATGTTAGGCAGAGATCTCCTCTGAGTAGACGATATGCGACAGAGTATAGGTGGAGTTTTTTAGACGGTCAGCACAGGGCATCTGCTTTAGGCCTGTGATTCTTTTAGTGAGGTATTTCTGCGGCCTTTCTAGTTGTTGCAGATGTCTTGAGAGGTACATACCAAATGGGGCATTGTATTTTATAATGGGTCTAATGAGGGATGAGTACAGTGAGACAAGGACCTCCCTTTTTTCTGGATGAAAAGCCCTTACTGATGAGGTGTGCCACATAGAAGGATTTCCTGACTGTTGTGGCGATGTGGTTATCGAAGGTGAGACCACCGTCCATCTGTGTCCCTAAGTCTCTTATCACACTTTCGGTGTTTAGTGTACTGCCACCTATATGGTAATTCATGGGTATATGTTTTTTTTTCCCAAAGGGGATAACTATACATTTCTTGGCATTGAGTTTGAGCCCATGGCTCTAGCACCAAGCATCTGTTTCTGTAAGGCCCTTTTGTAGAATATCCACATAATTTGGGGATTCAATAATGGCTCCCAGTTTGCTGTCATCTGCGAACTTTGTTAGCCAGAGTCCCTTAGTGTTGCCCTGTACTTCAGAGAAGTAGATGCCAAACAAGAGCAGTCCCAGGACTGAACCCTGAGGTACTCCACTTGTCACTTGTCTGGAGCTGGATTTGGAGTCAGCTACTTTTACAGTGTGGGTTCTGTCAGTAAGCTATTAGCAACCCATCAAGTGACGTAGCGATTAATGCCCAGTTTAGTTAGTTTATCTATGATTCCAGAGTGGGGGATTGTGTTGAAGGCCTTGATGAAGTACAGATAGGATGTGTGGCTCACCATACCCTTGTCCACATCTCTGGAGACTGATTCGAAGAAGTCAGTTAAGTTCAGGAAACAAGATCGCACCTTCACGAACCCAAACTGCATGGGATCCAGTGTTTGAAGGTTGCCAATGTCTTTGTTTATAAGTTCCATGATAATACATTCCATGGCCTTGCAGATCAGGCTAGTCAGACTGATGGGGCAGTAGTTTCTGGGATCCAAGGTGGATCCCCCCTTGTGGAATGGGATAACTGTAGTTGTGCTCCACTCAGTGGGCATGAAGCCTGAGGTGAGGCTATGATTAAACATGACACTTAGGTGAGGTGCCAGTTCATTTTGTAGTTCATGTAGTACACAGCCTGGGATGTCGTCTGGTCCCATGGATACTGTATTCTTACCTTTGGAGAGTGTGTTTTTTACCCATGTGGCCGTTATTACCAGAATTTGGCAATCTTTCGGTATTGAGATGGGCCCTTTAGGGGTGAGAGGGGGTTGAAGTTTGCACTGAATCGATCTGCCAGGATATTGGCAATATCCTTGGGATCAGTATATTTAATGCCATTCTGTTGTAGCTCAGAGCAGATCTGGGCATCGCCATTTAGATTCTTGACATAGCTATAGAATGCCTTGTGGTTGTCTTTGGAATCTTTGGCAATTTTATTTTCATAACTAGCTTTGGAGGATTTTATGAGGGATCTCAGCTTCTAACTGAGGCTGGTAAGGGAGTTTTTTGCATCCTGGGATTGTCATTATTTCATTATTGTGTAAACATTACAGTTAACTTAGTACTGTATAGCACCTTTTATTAGTCTGTACCAACAAAAAAACCCTAATAACCTTCTAACCCTAATTCATGAATTATGAAGGGATTCAACAGCATTGATATGCAATGTCTTAACTTCTCTGCAGCCAGCTTGGTGGTTATTAGAATCTTGAGACAATGCAGCAATTGTGTCTCATGTTTACCAACAACCAGTTAACCCTTAAAGACTCAGACACAGTATGTGAGAGGTGTAATAACACTTAACACCGCACTTGTATTCACTCTCAATGGACCCTAAACAAGAAGTCCTTAAGGCAAGCAAACACACTTCCCAGGACTCTTGTCATAGAGGACTCCATTGTAAGATATACTAATGCCCCTCTAACCAGGCTGAACAATGAGACAATAATGGTTAGCTGCTCATCTGGAGCCAGGATCTGCCAAATCAGGCACATACTCAAGTCATTATGCTAAAGATACAAGTATGATTCCATCATAGTTCATGTAGGTGTAAATGACCTGAGACATAGCTTTCTGGATTAAATAAACAGAAACATTATGGAGTCCTCAGACTAGTGTGTCTCAGGCTGGTATGACTCTAGCTTTGAACAGAATATTACCAACTCCAAGGATGATGTCACAATATAAGCAAAAAAATGACTGATTTTAACAATTGGATGTCTTTCTGGTGTCATTCTAAGGGAATCCAATATTTATCAGCTTTGAAGGACTTGGTCAGCAGGCCATATTGCTTTGACAAGGATGGTTTGCACCTGTCCCCTGGAGGCTTTCAAATACAAACGTTATCTACCCCGTACTGCCTTTTTAGGCAATGCCAAATTGATAAACTTACGAATATAGCAAAATGAACTCAGCTGAGCCTCACTGTGTCACTGCTCAATGTCAGGAGCCTAAATAACAAAACTACACTCCGACCAAGACCTCCTCACTCTCGAGAATATAGACATCTGTGCAGTTAGCGAGACATGATCTAAAGCAGCACAGAGTACCCTTGTAGTGGAATGTTGTTTTTATATTTAACAGTTTACATATGCTTTTTAAAAAAATGTTTCACTCTGTGTAAGGAAAAGATTACTTGAATAAGTAATGTAAGTCTTGGTTACTTGGACCACATGGGTTTTCTTTAAGGTAGATGTACTAGTTACTTTTCTTATTGATTGTTAAGTATTTAAATGTTTGATGAAGTCATGTGACCATTTCCTACCCTTATTTAATGATGCGGGGGAAGGCTCATAATATCAAGTTCTGATGAAGTCCCTGAAGGACGAAAGTGCTTAACTAGTATTTATTGCATTTGGTCAATAAAGTCATTTTATTTTATTTTATTTTATTATCTGTCTTCTGCTCATCTCTGGCTTTGTGAGGCTTGGAGGTCAGTCTACATATTGGTTTCAGTTTATATACTGCACTGGCTGTCCCTGCTTTATTGGTTCATAAGAACAGAACTCCCCTTTATCAATCCATGGTGATATAAATCAATAACTTCTAAACAGTTTTTTCATTAAGAATCAGATCCACGAAACATCTCAAAACATTTGCAGAGAATTGATGTTAAACTAACAGGCCTATAATTCAAAGCCAAAGTACAGTCTGGTTTTCCTTTTTTTTTAATATTGATGTAATGCTAGATATTTTCCACAACTGCGGCCCAGTCCCCTTTATAAGATGTTTATTGAAAGTAACATGCAAGATAGGCAATACTTTCAATGATAACTTTTTAATTAATACAGCTGGAATACAATATGATCCCTGATTCAGTGAGTTATTAATATTTTTGCTAAATACTGGTCAGATTTCATTGGATGTTAAAAATCTAGCACATCATTTGGTCTTTTTCGAACTTTTGTGCACCACCACTGAAGTATCTGTTGAATTCATAGTCAATATTTTTTAAATCAGTCATAATAACATTAAAATGTTTTAAAGAAATTACAGAATTTTTAATCTTTCTGAAAGAATTGATATACCTGTAGTATGCCTTAGTAGTCTTCATAATATATAATTTATTTTCAGACCTTCCCCGGGATTCATGAAGCTTGCGCCAGGCGCACGCATAGCGTAAGCGTTATAACGCCAAATATGGCTGCCGAGCGATTCAGGTACGATCCAATTCCATGTGCACTACCGGCGTACGCCAGATCTGCACAGCCCTCAGCGTAGGTATGCAAATCACCCCATGTGCAGTGTTGCACCATGCAAATGAAGGCATATAGTGATTCATGAAGTGGTGCAGGCGTAGCGTAAGCCCACGGAAATGTAAACCAAAAAACACGGTTTATATTTTCCCAAACATAACATCGGAGCTATGGAAGAGGGCCAGACCCAGGTATCACAATGTGAACATATGCCAATGGCAAAATACACAGCCAATGGCATAAGAAAAGATACATAACACGTAAATAACAACATTTAATGTCATGTCCACAGTAACGAACAGCAGAAACGCAGGGCATGTGTGCGGAAGCCGTAACATAAAGAAATAATATAAAAATGTCATAAAATCGCAATGTAATAGAAAGCAGGTTTACAGCATAACACACAATGTTAGGCATGGAACACCACAACCAAGGTGCAAGGGTTGCTAAGGGCTTGCGATAGTGTTTGGCACGGTAACTATGAATTAGTAGTCAATGCCATGCAAATGAGGCAGATAATACTGAATCGCAACTGTCCCGCCGGAGGAAGGTGGTACCATACGGCGCTGCGGTATAACACCGAGGAGTGGCTCAGAGGAGATACATGATATCAGCAGAGGGGTGTGCCACTGTAGCACTAAGCACATTGGAGCATTGCAAATCTGGCCTGTCCGTTGCTAAGCAAAGCTGCAGGATAGAGGTGGGGAGGAATCATTTAGCTGAGAGCACACATGGCGGCCAAAAGCGTACGAGGATGAAAAGGTGCCCGAAACCCAGTAATCGGACGCATGCGCCGCAAACAATAGCAGAAACAGGAAGGTCAGGGGACGAAAAGAAGGAAATACGGAAGTAGGGTAATTGGAGTACTAATGAGCAATCAACACCAATCAACCCACGAAGGCCAATCGACGGCAGCTGACAATTCCGCTTGCAGAAACCTGCAAAGCAGGATAGGGGAGGCATGTGAATGCAAAGAAAGGAGGGGAGGTATTGGATTGCAAAGATAGGAGACCTGACACAGCAGAGCAAAGCAAACTGACAGCAGACCGGCAGTAGCACACATAATGCAAGATACGCCAGGTCCAGGAAAGTACAAATGAAAGTAGGCTGCAGGATGCACACCAGAAAATGGTAGGTGCAACGAGCAGAAATATAAAGGGAAGGTCAAGAGGTAATCCACAGCAGGCAAATGTAATTCAACACCAAAGGCACCACAATAGTAGTTCTGGCAGTAAAACACATAACATAACCTGTAGCTACGAATGTACATACACACCCTATGACATCATCGTTGTTCACAGCACAATAGTATAAAGTGTGAAAGCACCCAACACACACCTGTGTATTCCCAAATACCGCACCATAGGTGTAAACACATGGGGAACTTTTAAAATGTACATGTTGGGAGCTGCCATAGCTGTGATTCATCAGCATGTGTTAGAGACTGATGGTGTTGTGGAGGATGATGCCGACAACCACCGCAGGCCTCGGAGGAGAAGGAGAGTGTTCAGACCAAGGGTAACCTACCAGGGGCTACATGACCTGGAGATAGTAGAGCATTACAGGGTGGACAGGGACATCTTACAGCAAATAGTGGAGCTGTGCCGGCCACGCCTGAGAACCAGAAACAACAGAGGGGAACCCATACCAGTGGACACGAAGGTATGTGTAAGCCTGTGAATACTGGCCACAGGTACCTTTCAAAGGCCAACTGGAGATATAATGTGTATCTCACATGCATCAGCATCCAGGGTACTACACCAGTTCCTGGATGCCATGTTACCACATGCCAATGAGCAGATATACTTCCCCAGAACTCAGGAGGAGTTGGCCAGCAATATGCGCCACTTCCACCGTGTGGCACAATACCCGGAGGTACTGGGTGCGATAGACTGCATGCACATACAAATCAAGTCAACACCCAGTGAGCAGGGTATGCACTACATAAACCGCAAGGGATTCCACTCCATCAACTGCCAGGTTGTGTGCAATGCCCAGGGCATTATCATGGATGTGTGTGCTGGCAGCCCTGGAAGCTACCATGACTCCCATATCTGGCATGCTTCACAGCTGTATCAGGTATTTGTCAGGGGGGACATCCCACATGGCCATCTCATGGGGGATGCTGGCTATGCACTGGAGCCGTGGATGATGACTCCCATCAGAAATGTACACACACCCATGCAAGAACGCCATAATGAGGCACACGCACAAACCAGAATCATCATAGAGCGTGTGTTCGGGATGCTGAAATCATGGTTCTGGTGCTTGGATACATCTGTTGGAGCCTTGCAGTACTCTCCATGCACGTGTGCCCACATCGTCATAGTATGTGCCATGCTACATAATATGATCCTGTGGAAGCAGCTGCAGCAGGGACAAAATAGTGAAGGTCCCTATAGCCCACCGCAATTGCCAAGGCCAGTACAGGCACAGAGGGATTCAGACCATGAACACACTGTGCCAGCCCCAGTAGGCAGATGGAGGCGTGCCCAATATGCCTACGCCTTGGCAAAGAGGGAACGTATAGCACATACTCTGACAGTGTAGGCCCCTACGGACTGACACCTCTCCACCTGCACACACAGTAAAATGGATGGCACACAAACATGACCACCTGTAAATTGTAATGTATAGGTGGCCCAATGTGTGGCTCCTACATAGGCAGCCCTCAAACATTGTAAACACAACAGCCAGTGGAACACGGAATGCCAACACCTGAACAGTACATGAGTCTTACAGCATATGGTGGTGCTGTGTGCCTGTCACATTCGCCAGATATATATATATATATATATATATATATATATATATATATATATATATATATATATATATATATATATATATATAGATATATATATAGATATATATAGATATATATATATATATATATATATATATATATATATATATATATATATATATATATATATATACATATGCATATATATAATACAGATAGAAAGGGCAATAGAGGGATATATGGTGATATAGATGGATTCAGCGATATCTGCAAATAGAATAGATAGTTCAACAACATTCATAACATCTTGGAGGTACAAATAAATAGGATACCGCCAACCATGGAATGTGTAACATACCGACATGCGTAAACACGAGGCTGAAAGACCAATAGAACACAGTACCGGAACAGTACATCCGAGAGTAATAGTATGATGATATGAAGGGACAGTTAGTCACCGCTGCCGGTGTCACGGTCCACGTAGGTACTGTGTTCAACTGTGTCTGTGAGTGCCTTAGTCTGTGTAAGTGTGCGTTGAGGGTGCCGTGTGCGTGTCTGTGTGACTGTAATGTGTGTGTGTGTCCACAACATGTGTATGTTGGTGCCAAGTCAGAGGCAGATCAGTATGGTAGGTGTGGGTATAGCTAGCCGTAGGCATACGGTTACTACCTGTACCACAGTAGGAGGGACATCCCCACCCTGGGCAGATGTGTCCTGACATAAAACAGTACAAAGGGCAAATGTCCGAGATGGTAGGACATAAATATGTCCCATATATAATGTAACAGTCGTATTTAATAGTTATGCCTGTATGTAAGAAACTTAAATGTTACATGCAATATGATAAGTAGCCAAAGTCACACAACAATAGGTATGTAGTGAGGATAAAAGTATGTGCTACCTGTGTGCTGACCGTGGCTACGTGTTGGCCTGTAAACACTGCTTTGTGTCCCGCAATTGTCCAACAATGACCATATGAAAAGGTGGCAACCCATGGCAAAAAGGCTCTTTTAACAACGCAACCACAATGACTGCAAATATCTGGGACAGAAATACAAGGGATGCTGTCACTTACACATATCCCCTGATATATCGCTGCAATTACAGAGGTATACAAGTAGCAAGCTCACCTGCAGATGATATAGAAATCAATTAACAATGGCCCAACATACAATCCCATAACATAAGTCTACTAACTGTTAGCTCCCCAATTAGGGACGGAGTCCACACACATGTATACGGATTATGTAGAAATGCAAGGCCCACAAACCGTATGTTACGTACAACCACCGACATCTCCCACACTAGAAACTAAAGCAATACAAACTGTAATAGCAGCACAAACATCCAGTCAGCCAATTACATCTGCAGAACCCTCAACATACCATGTGAGAGACACAATTAAAGGCGACATGCAAAATTGCAGGCTTTGTATAATGGAACAAACAGCCATGTTACAGGTTTTGATTGCAATACTCTGTTATCAGACGTCGGGATGACAGGTACACCCACTTGTTGAACCAAATACTCTACCTGTCACACACAATCCACGGGGGACATGAATCCAAACTATACCTGTCTCCATGCATAGCAGTTGCAGTTACACATAACAAAACACAATACAGACCGTCTCCCCGAAGGTAGGGCAAATAGGCAACGCCCAGGTGGAGAATCCAATTATACCCCACTGTCGCCGCGTAATTGGTGAATGGAGTAGCTGCACAGCTGATATGCAGGTAATTAGTCACTCAGGAACACCAATTGGTGGGAAGAATCCACATGTTTCAGGTATCGACGTATATAAGGATGACTTGCCAGACATTCAAACCGTATGCTCATACCGAATAACAGTTGAAACACCGTGAGAGAGATAGAAACGAAACACCGTAATGACAACAAGGTATGTAGAACGCCCAATATGTAAGGTTATGTATAGCATGATCTGTATTAATTAGTTTTACTGTATGTATAGCCTGGTTTGCATTAATTAAACGTGTCCGCAATGCATAAAGTGGGGAAAGGTATTTATGTAGTGATGTCTTGCTGAGCATACTAACGCTTGTAGAATCTGTGCGTCCAGCACTGGGACACAAGGTACACAGCACAGACACCACAAGGGATGCTACATGAGGCCATTAAACAGAACAATGCCATACAACCCGCCGTCAGTGGTAGGGTATGTCCAACAAGGACGTGCCATAGCAGGGGATAGTATATGTTGATATACTGTCACAGCACGCATGTGTATGGGCATATAACGTTAATGACATATGTAAGGTGGTCCCGCTGAGCAAGTATGCTTTGCATTATGGGATACTATGTGACATATGTGTAATGTATAGTATTATAGGTAGATATGACAGATATTCTACACAGCATAACAGGCATATCATGCATACCACAGGTATCATCTATTGGTATGTACAATAACAGGATACATATGGCCTGTAGGTATGGGACATAGTAATAGCATGATAGCTAATCTAAATGGAAGGGCTACCAAGTAACCATGCACAAAGGACATGTAATAGCTGCACAGGTGCATAGTGGGGTACTATGCAGTCTGGCAAGTCCATGTTTAAGCACAGCTACAGTGTTCACACTAGTGGCACCTCTCCAGGGTAGTGTCCTGTGAAGAGCAGAGCCAGGTGTCACCTGCACCACTGCACAGTACAACCACTGCAGTGATCCCAGGCCTACATGTGTCTCCCAACCACCAAGGGAGGTATCACATGAACAGTGCTACTGAGTGTCCCTGCGTGATGTACATAGGACTTATGTTCCACAGCATGGTGAGTGTCCGGTTTGGGAATATAACCCAGAAGCACATCCCACTCATTGTGGCGTGTGTGCACATATCCATGAGCATGTTGCTCACAGTGGCCTCTGCTTATGTTGCGTATGAGGAGTATATCCATTAATAATGTTGGGGACATGGGCCCTGTCTGATCAGCAGAGGTCACCCCTGAGTATGTAGTATGCAAATGTGTACAGATGTGGTGTCTGTAGTGCAGCCGCATATTTAAACTGTCGGAGCTCAGTAAATGTCATGGCGTGTTAATGTTATGGCATGTAAAGCTGTAGCTGTTGTGTAAGGTACACTCTAAATGGGGCGGTGTACCCTTGAATGTGTGTAGATGTCTTGAGTGCAGAGGTACAATGGGTGCCTATGTACCAGTTACACACCCAGTACAGATAGGTGTGGCCATGTAGGAAGATGTCCACGCCACAGTGGCAATACGGTAACCACAGGAGTGGGTGCGACATATGTGTGTCCTGCAAACATGTACAATGTGATATGTATGTAGGGGACTACCATCCATGTGATAGTCAGTGGGTGAATGGTGTAATGCAAAGGTGATGTGCATGCACCTTGTGTCATGCAGCTTGATGCCATGATAGTCATATTATGTATCTGTCACAGCGACACCCGTATGGTTGGAGTCAGTATCAGCTGGTGGAGCAATCATGGCGCTTGGTATGTAGGGGTTTGAAAGCTAGGCAGGGAAAGTCCCCTGTACCAGCCTGTTCTGCAGGGAAGCATATACTGAACATGAGGGGCCCTATGACTGAGGACCGTGGTATGCCAAATGTGCCGGACATGAAGTAGGTACTATGGTATGCTGGCCTCACTGTGTGTCCTGTCCATGAGCCACATAGCATAACATCCTCAGACACAGGGTACGATGTGCAGGTGGATGTGTATGTTGTCAATACCAGAATGGGGAATGGTGCTGAAAGGCAATGAGAGGACAATGTAGGATGTGTGGACTCCCGTACCATCAGCAACTGCCCTTTTTAACTGTATGAAAGGAGTCCACCATGTGTAGGGGCCATGCTCTGGACTTAACAAGCCCAACCCGGGTGGCAGCAGAGGACGGGAGCCCAACAATGTCTCTGAGAATGATGTCCTTGATGATGTGCCCCATAGCCATGCAGAACAGTCCAGTCAGGTGTGTAGGACTACAGTCCCACTCATGCAATGCGGTGCCACCTGTGTGTAGTGTGATAAATGCTGCTGTGTGCCATTCAGGGGCTACAATGTCTGAAACAATATGGTAGCCTAGTGGGGAGACATGTAATTCAGAGGTTGATGGACATCACAGCCTGGGACGTTGGAAGGTGACATGGGTCCAGTGTCCCAGGACATATAGAGTGTAGGTCAGTACTGTGTAGGTGTGACCACAGGGACACCACAATGTTCATGTATGGATTGCGGCCCTGTAGTGAGTGAGAGGGTGTACTGTCAGCATTGAATCCATCCTCCAGCATGTTGCCAACAATACCTGGGTCTGCAATGTTCCTGAGTGACTGTTGTATGTGACAGCAGATGTGAGTGTTGCCATCGAATACTGACATACCACCATAATGCCTGGTGGTACACCCCGGAATGTGTGGCAGTCATGTTTACTTAGCTAGTCTTGGAGTATGTGATGAGGGACCCTGTGGCCCCACCACGGCTGACCAGTGAGCCACACCACACATGGGAATGTACACCACTGTGCAACAGCCTACACCTGTTGTTGTACATCATATGTCCGTGGAACATGACCACCAGAGTGGCGTCTGTTATCTGGTGTGTACCATCATGGCTCTGTGTGGAATAGCATGATCCATGCAGTTGTGTACATGCTAATTAAGTGCACTGGGGTATGTGTCAGCATTTGTATGTGCATTGTCCATCTGCACGGGTGTCATGATGTTAACAACCGCTGTCAGCAGACGTGTGTAGTAGGTGTTGTAGTACACATGTACTGTGTATGCTGTGATGGGTGTGTTGCCGGGATGTGGCTAACAAGGTAGATTAGCATATGTTCGGAATCCACCAATGAGGGGATAACCCCAGGTGTGTAACACCAGTCACATGGTGGTAGTGTTCATGCCAAGGGTAATGTAGGTCTTGGAGGTGGTGTGTATGGGTTGATCCAGCAGAGCGGAGGGTATGAGGGTGGGAGGGTGGCCTAATGGTTAAGGTGTTTGCTTTACAAACACAAAGTACAGGGTTTGAATCTCACAGAGGATAATTGGCTAGGCTTAAAATGGCTTGCAAGGGCAGTTAGCCTAGTACTAAGCTATGAACCTATGAACCTATGACTCATGGATGTTTCGGTACATGAGTGGCTATCCCAGTGAAGTGTGGGGTAGTGTCAGTCACACATCAGTAGTAGCTGACGCCCACTGTCCACTATACCACCATAGAAGGTATGTTACCCGTGGGGTATGATGTTGACTCTGTTGCTTGTTACAATGTGTATAGCGGTCCCGGACACAGTTAGTTGCATGTGGAGCACCTCTGATGCATTGTGCTAAGCAACTTGCCATGATGCGTGCAAAACATAGTGGGATATGGGAACCCCTCAGCTGTGGGTGTGCCAGTCCAGGTATGTGCCTGAAAGGTATGGTCTGTCTATAACCTGTCATTGCAGGTGTGCTCTAAAGAGCCTAGAGGCAAGTCCCAGTCACTGCAGAGATGTTTGAGTGGTGCATTATAAGGTGTGCCTTGCCTGCGTGCGTCACAGAGGAAGATGCAAGCAATGTGTCACATGACCCCATGTCGCGCATACCAGTTACCGCCCTGCCGGTGACAGTTATTGGAAACTGTGCAAGACAGGCAGTATAGAAGCAGCAAGAGCCTTACATGTCAGCTGTACTCCCAGGGCCGACAGGTGCAAGTCATCTGTGCCACAGCATTGTGTTTGACCAGGACAGTCATAGTGGACAGATACCACATGCCTGTAGAATGACAATAGGAGCATAGTCAACTGTTGAAGTGACACAGTCGGTCATTGTACAGTGGTATCGTGTCCGGATGAATGCAAAATGCTCCCCAGGGCTATGCCCACACCCTCATGGCTATAAGACTGGTGAGCTATTGCATGTCCCTGCACACATAGTCTGTGAAGTAGCATCACAGGGCAGTGACACTAACATGGCGAATGACAGACATATCGTACCTGGTGAGGTGTGGCATGGGTGCATAGGTTATGTTGCAGAAGCAGTTACCCGACAGCAAGATGTAAGCGACTAACACCTTGTGTAGCCTGCTGTGTGGAGCTGCAGTGTGACACCCTAAAGAGTCAGCTATGACTGGTGTGTTGTGAACGTTATAACTCACTATTGGCTGTATGTGGTGGGCACACGAGTCTGTGGGCTATAAGCTGGTGATGTTGTCTTCCATGATGGGGGCTACCTTTGGTGCCTACAGTGAGTATGGAGACGTACTGCACAGGTTGTCCCCGTAGGTGTGGCCAGTGGTGTAGATCATGTGAGACTATGTGATGGGTGGGGTGTGTTGCGAATGTTACACATCCCCAAATGACTGTCAGGTGCAGTCAGGGTTGATGACAGCATTACCCCCAGCCATAGCTGTCAGACTCCTGTCCCCAAAATGTGGAACATTAGCCCTCATACCATGTGACAAATGGGCGAAACGTGGAACACTTACAACTGGCTTACTAACAGCGTCAACTAGGAAGGGCATATGATGGCTAAAATAGGCTGGTCTTACGTATAAAACAGATATTCCAATGAATTAATATGATTCTCATCTATTTAGCCATGGCTAGCAGGTAAACTATGTGCAACAATGAATGTGTGACAGACCCTTCCAATGTGGAACCTTGAGGAACATGCACCCTTTAGAACCCCAAATGAGGTACGTTCCCCGTAATGAGGTACACCTGAGAGCTATGGGCCCAGCACGGCTGCAGACGTCCATCCCCCACAGGCTGTAGTGCCGTATGTTGGTAGGTGAGCATTGAATGTGTACATGAGACAATTGCTCTATTGCCACATGTATGACATATGCCTCATATAGACAGGCAGTAGCACTGGTACGTGACAGTTGGACATGCCTGTATATACAACCATGTCCCACAGGATATGTGAGTTACGTGTGTACAACAGCTGTCGTACCTTAAGCAAGCTGGGAAGTGTACAACAGCCAGTGTACCTGTGGGAAATGGTGTGGAATGGGCGCTATAGTAATCAGTAGCTCATGACATGCTCACATGTTCTGAACAAGTGCCTAGCATGACCATACAATACAGATAGGGTGTTGGATAATATCAACCCACAAGTGGTGATGACAGTCATTTAGGGTGGCACCGCACTATAACCCTGCTGAGTATGGTGTGCATGTCCATGAACCATTAACACTGTAGATGTTAGCAGTACAGATGTACAAGATAGCACGGATATTTGATTACAAATACCTTTGCATGTCACAGGAGTGTTCCACCAGTGGCCTGTTGACAGACTCACAACTACAAAAGGTGCAAGAGTGACATGTGCACAGCACATCAGTGCCAGATACAGTAGAACAGGGTTAATGTGTTGTACCCCACCCTCATTGTAGCCCATACCACACAGACAAATGTTACGCATCTGTGTATGTAAGGCTGTGAATGGCTGTGAATGGCCATGACCTATCAGTTTAGCTGTGTCAGTGTTGTGAACAACATACAGAATGGGCTGTGTGGGTGAGGTGTGTGACATATGTGCACAGTCTGATGGATAATACCAGCAGTGTCACCGCTAGGTGAACATCCCTGTACCCATAAACTACTACCTAGGCTGTGGTCAACATTATGGACACTGTGTAAGGGATGGTGCTGTGCAGTGCACCCCCCGACATGGTGACATCTCCAGGCCACTTAGGTAGTCATATGAGGTACCCATGTCATGCCAGGGTGCCATCCATGAGCATGGAGATCACTGGCCAGGCATATACAGCACTGTGGTGACCAATATTGGATCACATACCACCTGTAAGGGGTAATGGCTATGCATGGATGTGCGATATCAGCCTTCACAATCCACACCTCCAGTATGCAGCATGCTGTCTACCTTGCAGAAGGACATTTGCTACACCATGATGATGGACATGCTACATGTCCATATCCTGATCTATATGACATATGTCATGGACAGCCACCGTCCTGATACTAGGATCGCCACAGGCTGGACAGATCCCTGTGCCATATATGTGACATACTCCCGCCACACCATGCAACCCTGTCCATCAAAGCTGCAGATGTCATCCCAGTCATACATAGTGTGATGGCCACATGGTAGATGTACTATCAACTGACTGGATCAGTAATGTGGCACTGATGCAGCTTGCGGTGGCACAATGGCCATCTGTAACAGCGTGGAAACCATGCCCGCACATGCTATGGTTGATGACCATCCCTGCGAATGTCGTCTGACTATCCATTGTCCCATGTCTATCACATGTGTAATACAGGCGATCCGTGTCAGGATGTTGAACAGTTGTACAGTGCTGTGTAGATATATATGGCAAAACACATGCATGTACAGGTGTCCCTGCGTATGTGTGCATTGTCACTGCTCAAGTCCATTACGGCTGTGTCTGTGTTGATATGTGACATATACACAGCATCCAGGTCAACAGTAGTACCGTGGACACATCAAGGCATGTGCAGATAGGTAAGAACACAAGTGCAGGCAAATAGACATGCCCACAGCAAGACAGCATTTACATGGAGTATGAACACTGTAATGAGGTGACACACATACATGGTGATGATATCCAATGCATAATGGGTGTGACATGTGTGACACAAACATGTCAGTCATGTCAGTGTCATGATGCTTTGCAAAGATAACTGTGCAGATGCAGTAGATGTCATAGAAATGTATGTGCAGCAGTATCTCTGTACATCTCTGAAACTGTCACCTGTCACCATCATTATGTTTTACAGATAATGCCCCGTACACGCCTCCCAGCATACACCCGCCAGAAGGATGATGTCCTCATCCCACAGCTCCATGACAACTATGACTTGTTGTTCAGCCATGTGCCACAGCATGCCCACCAGCGGGATGACCTGTGGCAGGATCTACGCAGGAGGGTGAACGATGTGGGTGGCCATAACCGCACCTACCAGCAGGTGCGTAGACACTGCATGGACCTGATACGACATGCAAAACAGCATGCCACTGCAATCACCAGGGAACAAGGTGGAACAGGTGGTGGGCCACCAACCCAGCCCCCACTCACACACACCGAGGAGCTACTGGCCAGTATGGGGACACCCAGGGAACAGCATCCAGAAACACTAGCTGCCATCGTGGAGATGGGTGTCTCCCAACCAATGAGCCTGGAGTTGCCTGGTAAGTCAGTAATGCACATATGGCTATTATATACCATGTAGTTGCATGTGTCACTGTACATTATGTAAAGTAACAACATATGCCAGGTATGTGGACACACATGCTGCATACTACAGTATGCTACGTTGTGTGTGCACACATGTGCATACTATATGCTGTTACACAGGTGAATATGTTCACATGCACAGTGCAACCTGTGGCTGTCATACAGTCATGGATAATGTTCATACTGGTGTGTCACCCCTATACAGGTACCTCTGGCGTGCCGCACAGACATGGGTCCGTTGCAGGTGAGACTGTCATCAGTATCAGGCATGTTACAGTGTAGATCTATTTGCCATGTGGCCAGTTAACACTTGCACACCTGATGTTTGTTCCAGTCACGATATGCAGGTCACACCACCATGCATTCACACACGCCACCCATGTGCAATATATACAAACGTAATGATACACAGACTTGAAACCACAGTACTTGTCAATGCGACATGTGTGGTCAGCTGTGCATACAATGGTGGAGGTGTTCTACAATGGAGGCATATGTAGTATGCATTGGAACAACATGTGTGGTATGCACACAGTACCACACAGTGAGCTGTGATATGGGCAGCCCACAAGTGTCACCATTGTTTCATATGCCCCTGCATTGGGTGCACACATTGTGATGTGCCACCTGCCATGTCCCAGACATGTAGTGTTCTGTCTGCAATATTGTCACACTATCGCATGACCTATACCCCACATACCAAACATACAACCCGTTGTCTGCATAGCCCTGTGGATTGCGACATATCTGACATGTATGGGTGTATGTCATATGGGACCACACAGACATGTGGAGAAGATGCCCATCACACACAATTGGCCAACACATGTGCACACATGGCCATGGGGGATGGCCAGAGACATGTAGCCACACAGTACTTGGGATGTGTATACACCCTGTTGCACATTGTCCACACATGGTCCAATTATAGTCTTAGTTGACCAATTATACAGTTGATGTGGTACACTGGACAACCTAAAAGCCTGTGCACAGCTACTGGAGGTGTCACTGAAGTCTACCATATACGATCTGTCAAACATCACGACTGTGTTGCAGTTATGGCTATGAAATGTGTACATATTATGCATTCTACAGCAACATACATGCCTCATGTTGCCATGCAATGGCACAGTGTCTGTACTTCACACTGTATAGCAATGTAGATGGCTCACACTACCCTCCCATGCTCATGCACATTTGCTAAACATGCATTCTATCTGTAGGGCATACACACAACACTGCAATGTGAAGCCCATTATGATGCTGTACATGTGTCAGGACACCATTGTGTCATACATGTATGCATGTTAATGCACATGTCAGCAGATTACATGTCAAGGTCACATCAGCCATGTGTACTGTTATCCTGTTCTGGGCCACATGGTGTATCACGGGGATGCATGCATACTACCATGAATGTGTGAACTGCATGGCTACTGATATGACACCTGCTTGCTGTAGTGTGCACCCCAGGGAGGTATGCTTACAAACACTATTAATGTCTGATCTGCATGCCCTCTGCTGTATCGCAGGCATGCTGCATGCCATCTGACAAATCACATGCATGGTGTGTCTGTGTGTGTCTGTGTGTGTGTGTCTGTGTGTGTGTGTCTGTGTGTGTGTCTGTGTGTGTGTGTGTGTGTGTGTGTGTGTGTGTGTGTGTGTGTGTGTGTGTGTGTGTGTGTCTGTGTGTATCTGTGTGTGTGTGTCTGTGTGTGTGTGTCTGTGTGTGTCTGTGTGTCTGTGTGTGTGCCTGTGTGCCTGTGTGTGTGTGTGTTTGTGTGTGTCTGTGTGTGTCTGTGTGTATGTCTTTGTCTGTGTGTCTGTGTGTGTGTCTGTGTGTGTGTGTGTGTCTGTGTGTGTGTCTGTGTCTGTGTGTGTGTCTGTGTCTGTGTGTGTGTGTGTGTGTCTGTGTGTGTCTGTGTGTGTCTGTGTGTGTGTGTGTGTGTGTGTGTGTGTGTGTGTGTCTGTGTGTGTGTCTGTGTGTGTGTCTGTGTGTGTCTGTGTGTGTGTCCGTGTGTGTGTGTCTGTGTATCTGTGTGTGTGTGTGTGTGTGTGTGTGTGTGTCTGTGTGTGTGTGTGTGCCTGTGTGTCTGTGTGTGCATGTGCCTGTGTGCCTGTGTGTGTGTGTGTCTGTGTGTGTCTGTGTGTGTGTGTGTGTGTGTGTGTGTGTCTGTGTGTGTGTCTGTGTCTGTGTGTGTGTGTGTGTGTGTGTGTGTGTGTGTGTGTGTGTGTGTGTGTGTGTGTGTGTGTGTGTGTCTATTGTACTTTACAGTATTTCTTTGCATTCACAGGTGATGTAGGTGCGTTACCCTCCTGCAGTCCATCTGATGTTAGTGACCCCACAGATACTAGCGGTGATGAGCATATGCATGAGGTACAGGCAGGGTTGTCAGGAGCTGAATCTGTGCCAATGGTTACCATCCCAGCTATGTCCCCCTCATTCCCGCACACAGTTCTGCTGCCAACACATACCGCATCACCGGTGGCCATAGAGGAAGGACAGTCAGCGTCTGTTGGCATGGAACAGGAACATGTGGTGGCTACAGAAGGTGTGTCTACACACCATGGTGTCAGTGTAATGACTGCAGATGCGCCACACAGGCATGTGGCCAGTGCTGCTCGTAGGAGGACCTCTGGCAGACATGCACCTGCAGGACAGAGTGCAGCAGCTGGTATCACCAGACGCATGTTCCAGACTGTAATGGCGGCACAGGCACGTGCTGAACGGCAGAACAGAGAAGGGCAGAGGCTGCAGAGGGCTGCTATCCATACCCTAAATGACAACATCCAGGCATTGGCAAATGCTCAACAGCAGATTGCTAATGTTCTGGATAGGCGACTAAGTGAAATGGTCGGAATCCTTGACCGAGGCATGGCAATCCGCGAGCGGGAGCTGTCTGTGCTGGAACACCTGGTAGGAGTGAGGCGTAGGCCATGGACGTAGGCCAGCAACACCACCTAGTGTAGGTCGACGTGAGTGTGCCACCTCACATGCCCGCTCCCATAGTGCTGGTAGCAGTAGCAGTGCAGCTGGTGCTGCGTTGTCACCACCAGAACACAGCAGGCCACGTGGACGTGGCCCTGGATGGTCTCAGCGGGGACACGGTTCCAGCGGACATGTGTCATCGGACAGTAGCCACTCTGTACCTCCACCTGGTAGTGCCCGTGCAACCCCAGGCAGGCACAGGTCACATGGCCGTGGACGGACACAGTGAGCTGTACAACCAGCACTGTACAATCTGGAGCTGTCAATTATACCCCGTGTAGGCATCACAAATGGCAGAACTGTGTACACACATACACGCACACAGCAAACACAACTGTAGGGCTCCACAACATCCACATGCATTCTGCACAGACATGTCCAGTCAACTCACCGCCCTTACACACACATGATGTTATCCATTGGTGCAGCCTATGCCCCTGGCAAACATATCACCCTGTGCATATGATGAAGCCTGTGCTGCATCCCTGTCATCCACACCATCGGTGCAGGGTTATGCACAAATATTCTGAAGCACAGGGTGAACAGCATAGTGAGAGGTGTATGTAATACCTGTGTATGCATAGTGAGGGATGTGTATGTTGCAGTGGTTGTGTGTAAATACTGAGTTGTGTATGTGACATAGGTTGTGTACTGTCGACATGCACCAGTCATACCATGTAGTGCAGGTGCAGCATGCATTGTGATGTGTTCATGGTATGCGTCTCGGTTACATCTGTAGCACCATGTTGGTTGTGATACCCTGGTTCCCTCCTATGGTGTACTTGCATGTGCCTACAGGTAGCAGTGTTTGCAGTCTCCCACGTGTAACTGTGGATTACACACAGGCACGTCTGGCAATATCAGCATGCTACATGTACCCTCAACCTGACTGTTGGACACACCAACATGACACAGATGTCCGCACATATACTGCACCTGACGCATGTGGTCAGTGTCACAGGCTACACTGGACAGAGACGTGACATACATAGCAGGACACATTACAGGTATGGTGACATGGTGCAGGGGTTGTACACAGCGGCCTGGCCAATGATGATGTGAGGGTCACTTGGTAGCTGGAGGCCACACTGTGCAGCAGTAGGACCCTGTACCAGTTCGGGAACATGGCCGCATTCACAGGGTGTACACCACTATAACGCACACCCCATAGTGCGCAGCTGGGGACCCTTGCCTGTGTGGTCATCACCCTCACAGTACTATGCACCCACACGACATGTCACAGAGAAGGGACATGCACAGGTAGCCAGTATGGCTGGGACCTATGGCATCAACAGGGTTGTGCAATGCATCACCATTACGGGTTAGTCACCATGTGGGGCTAGTGATCATTTCCCACAGTATATTAGCATACACACTCACACCAAGCACCAGACATACATATAGACACACACACTGTGGTGACCACACATGTGTATACGGACAGCCGACGTGTGTGATGCACCTCACCGGCGAATGTCATGCTTCCCACACTGACGTATGTACAGATCTCTACAATGGTGTACAGGGATGTGTAGCAACTGGGACATATTCCCAGTGATATGTGGCATCCCTGGTCACACATTTGGACACACATGGCAGTGCTGGGAATGATACACCTGCCATATGATGACACGTTTGATGGACATGCAGCGGTATTGATTGCATTATGTGTACCAACTTTATATCTGGCAAATGTGCTGCTATATGCACACGGGAGGATGTAGGTGTTACAGGTGCCATGTGACATATAGTTGTTAACACCTGACCGCTGTGTATGCATTATGTCAGCACCGTCACGTAACAGCGACATAGCGTACTGTTTGCACATGGCATGATAGAATGGTGTGTGACACAACTGTGAGCCACACCCTGCACACATACATCTAGACAGGTGGTTCACCACGTTATGTACACACATCCCTCCATACATGCTGTTTGTATGTCACCGTATACAGATGTCAATGATGGGTCTGCATTGCGTCTGCATGTCGTAGGTAGGTGCAACTATATTACAGACATCGGCCACTGCACATGCATGTTTGCTGCATGCACAGTACAGATGTCACATGTGTCTCCTGTTGCCATGTTTGTATGCATTGCTATTGCTGGACATGTGTGTTGACATACATAACACATGGACTGCGGTATGATATCATGGGTGTCACAGGCGACCAGTACAAGGGTATGTGTCCCAGTCAACACTGCTACCCCCTGTAGTGTGAGCATTCAACAGACATGGGCCCACCTTCGATTCGCGTATGTTGCATTGATTAGGCCAGTGTTATGCACGAGGTACATCAAAGGCTATGTATGTATGTGTTGTGTGTGCAGTCCATGCACACATCCACACAATCACATGTATGACATACCCAGACGTGTGTTCATTGGTGTACAGCAACAGTCAGGTATCACAGCTGTGTAAGGGCCATGGTATGTCTTGAGCCGACCTGTTCATGTATACTGGTATCATTGCAATGCAAAACACCTGTTGGATCCCTGTTGGTACGTGTGTACTCTGCACAGCTGGTGTACACCGCTGTACAGCCCAGTGGTCATGTGTCACATGGTGTTGTGGGACCATACGGCTGTGTAGTGCTGCACCAACGACATGGTGCTGACTTGACAGCTACAGTGTACACTGCAGTGTGTACATGTGTGACCTGCACCTGTGACAGCTGTGATGGCAGCTGTGTGTGTACAGGTCATTGCATGTGTGACCGCCCTGTGCGTGAGGGCAGTTATACCTTACTGTGCCCTTCTGTGTGTACACTCCATCTACATGCAAGATGGCCCTTTGCAACTGCTAAGTGTGTGAGCATGCCCAGTACACACAGTACATTCCACACTGTGCCCTTCCATGAGTAGAGTCCGTGTGCATGCAAAATGGCCCTTTGCAAATGCTGTGTGAGCATGCCCAGTACGCCGTTGTGTAGATGTACACATGGTACATTCCACACTGCGCCCTTCCATGATTAGAGTTCGTGTGCATGCAAGATGGCCCTTTGCAACTGCTAAGTGTGTGAGCATGCCCAGTATGCCGTTGTGTAGATGGACACACAGTACATTCCACACTGACCCTTCCGTGATTAGACTCCGTGTGCATGCAAAATGGCCCTTTGCAACTGCTAAGTGTGTGAGCATGCCCAGTACGCCATTGTGTAGATGGACACACAGTACATTCCACACTGTGCCCTTCCGTGATTAGACTCCGTGTGCATGCAAGATGGCCCTTTGCAAATACTAAGTGTGTGAGCATGCCCAGTATGCCGTTGTGTAGATGGACACACAGTACATTCCACACTGCGCCCTTCCGTGATTAGACTCTGTGTGCATGCAAGATGGCCCTTTGCAACTGCTAAGTGTGTGAGCATGCTCAGTACGCCATTGTGTAGATGGACACACAGTACATTCCAAACAGACGTGTGATACTAAGCATGTGGGCATGGCCATTGACATCCTGTATAGCCATGGTGGTCATCCAGGCACCAGATGTCCAATTTCAATGTCACGATGGATGCCTACATTGAACTCACTGGTTGCTCTCCCAAAGGGTGTACTGTCTGTGTCGCATCCCGTATCTATTTAGTGTTGTTGTGCTCCGTAGATATTTAGTTGGCCCAATGACACCACTGCCGTGTTTGTGTACATCTACCTTGGGACGGTAATATGCTTTCAGACCGCTCACTCTCTAAACATTCCCTATCGGCATCTTTGCCTTTGCGGATGATGTCACCCACCTAGAAGTATGCCTCTGGGAGTGCTGTGTTCAGTAATCTCGGTAGCGTGTTCTGTAAATGTGTAATGCTGTAGTGTGTTAGAGTAGGTAGGTGTATGTTCAACTCCCGGCCCTTCCAAGTGTGTGTGTGTGTGTGTGTGTGTGTGTGTGTGTGTGTGTGTGTGTGTGTGTGTGTTTCCAGCTGCCTGGGGACACAGTATTGCTTTTAGATGCCTCAAAACACATACATTCCCTATCAGCGTCTTTGCCTTTGCGGATGATGTCACCCACCTAGAAATATGCCTCTGGGAGTGCTGTGTTCAGTAATCTCGGTAGCGCGTTCTGTAAATGCGTAATGCTGTAGTGTGTCAGAGTAGGTAGGTGTATGTTCAACTCCCGGCCCTTCCAAGTGTGTGTGTGTGTGTGTGTGTGTGTGTGTGTGTGTGTGTGTGTGTGTGTGTGTGTGTTTCCAGCTGCCTGGGGACACAGTAATGCTTTTAGATGCCTCAAAACACATACATTCCCTATCGGCGTCTTTGCCTTTGTGGATGATGTCACCCACCTAGAAGTATGTCTCTGGGAGTGCTGTGTTCAGTAATCTCAGTAGCGCATTCTCTAAATGTGTAATGCTGTAGTGTGCTAGAGTAGGTAGGTGTATGTTCAACTCCTGGCCCTTCCAAGTGTGTGTGTGTGTGTGTGTGTGTGTGCGTGTGTGTGTGTTTCCAGCTGCCTGGGGACACAGTATTGCTTTTAGATGCCTCAAAACACATACATTCCCTATCGGCGTCTTTGCCTTTGTGGATGATGTCACCCACCTAGAAGTATGCCTCTGGGAGTGCTGTGTTCATTAATCTCAGTAGCGCGTTCTGTAAATGCATAATGCTGTAGTGTGTTAGAGTAGGTAGGTGTATGTTCAACTCCCGGCCCTTCCAAGTGTGTGTGTGTGTGTGTGTGTGTGTGTTTCCAGCTGCCTGGGGACACAGTAATGCTTTTAGATGCCTCAAAACACATACATTCCCTATTGGCGTCTTTGCCTTTGCGGATGATGTCACCCACCTAGAAGTATGCCTCTGGGAGTGCTGTGTTCAGTAAATCTCGGTAGTGCGTTCTGTAAATGCATAATGCTGTAGTGTGTTAGAGTAGGTAGGTGTATGTTCAACTCCCGGCCCTTCCAAGTGTGTGTGTGTGTGTGTGTGTTTCCAGCTGCCTGGGAAGACAGTAATGCTTTTAGATGCCTCAAAACACATACATTCCCTATCGGTGTTTTTGCCTTTGCGGATGATGTCACCCACCTAGAAGTATGCCTCTGGGAGTGCTGTGTTCAGTAATTTCGGTAGCGCATTCTGTAAATGCGTAATGCTGTAGTGTGTTAGAGTAGGTAGGTGTATGTTCAACTCCCGGCCCTTCCAAGTGTGTGTGTGTGTGTGTTTCCAGCTGCCTGGGGACACAGTATTGCTTTTAGATGCCTCAAAACACATACATTCCCTATCGGCGTCTTTGTCTTTGTGGATGATGTCACCCACCTAGAAGTATGCCTCTGGGAGTGCTGTGTTCAGTAATCTCGGTAGCGCGTTCTGTAAATGCATAATGCTGTAGTGTGTTAGAGTAGGTAGGTGTATGTTCAACTCCCGGCCCTTCCAGGTGTGTGTGTGTGTGTGTGTGTGTGTGTGTGTGTGTGTGTGTGTGTGTGTGTGTATCTATATATATATATATATATATATATATATATATATATATATATATATATATCTTTGTAATATGTATGTGGATATTAGCACCATTGAATGTGCTGCATTGTCTGTACATGTTCACCTTGGATGTATCTGAATGTGCTATGGCTCTGTGATAGTGCACATACTGTGTGCTGTAGTGATCCTTGGTTATAGTTGAGTAGTGACCAGTTATTTTGTTGCTGGGTAGTACCAGGGACATTGAAAACAATGATAGCACAGCACCTTTAAATGGTCATGTGCACATCTCAGCAGTAGTCAGCAGTGGTTATTACGCTGGAGGATGACTATGGCTCATATACCTATGTATTACATGGCAATACTATGCAAATCAGGTTAACATTACTGACACCCGTTTATCCACAGGTTGTGATACAGATCCCATGTATGTATGCGTATACATTACCAGGTGCAGGACTGGACTATGGTTGAATGCATGGAGGGGTGTCCATGGCCAGGAATGGCAATCTGTACAGCTTGGCAGGTACAGTCTGTGACTGTCCCACAACCTCCAGTATATGGCTGACACATGCTGAAACAGTGTACATGCAGAGACACACATAAAACAAACAGCTAGGGTTAACACATAACACACACACACATTGCATCAACATTGGGCCATGCAAAACCTGTTGTCCCGCACACACACACAAATGCATATATGTTGATTGGCTGGTTCACTGACAGGCTCTGGAAAATAAACTACATACCCTGTGCATATGATGACACCTGTGCCATCTCTTGTAATGTGTAACATTGATGCAGGTATGGACTAACATGGTGCTGATGCACAGGGTGGCTTCATAGCACTGTAATAATGTTACAATGGGATTTCCTTCTAGGTGTATGTAAGCAGGCATGATACATTCCAGCTATGATCATCAATGTAGTATAGTGTACAGCACTGTTAATTCTGAAGATGTATTATCCATCCATGTGCCATTTGACTGACGTGTGTAATATTGGCAGCATGTGTTACAGAGTGTGCAGTACGTGTGAGATGTGTGTAGTACAGATTCACATGTATCTATATGTGAACATGGTGAGGGTGCACTGTCTGCATCTACATGTATAGTGGACACATTGGAATGGTGACATGCCCTGTATTTCACACTGTTAACACGTCATAGTTTCCATTGGTGGCCAGTATGCATTATACTACACATATTGTTGTACTTGTCTACACATGTGTGATTGCTATGGTTTTACACAGTGCTGTGGGTGATACTGTTACTATCTGTCATAGTTTTGCATTATGGTAGTAGACACGACCTCAACAGTCTGAATTACCAATTGTTATATGATATCTTCACAACTGTCCCACACATGTAGGACACACAGTAGCATGTGGATCCTACATGTACTATACTGTACCAGTTCGCACTGGTATTGACCGCCACACATTGCTGGGACCATTACTGTTTGACATGTAGCCATGTTAGTTACAAGCAAAGACAACAGGGATATTCCTGTCCACATCTGGGAATTCATACTGTGGCCTAGAATGCATTCTGCACATGACACATTTAGTCTACACAAAGGTATCATACAGACAGATACGTGTTATCCAACCCATGCTGTACACCTATAAGGCTAAACAGAGTCAGTTATCCACATTTACTACACATACTTTACCAACAGTAACACATAGGTATTACACCCCAATATGTATAATGGGTAACAATGTGTACATATAGATATGTGCTATGTCATTTGTCATTTGATATTTGCATTTACAATGGTATTGTGCAGTACATCACTGTATCACATATGCAATGAGAGTTCTGCATGCATATCCTCCAAGGTGGTTGTACAACTATGATGAATGTCCATTATTGACATACTTTGCTGTGTTTGAACTGTTCTGCAGTATTACACATACATGAACAGTCACTCACACTATGTATATAAACTGTCATGTGTGTGTGTGTGTGTGTGTGTGTGTGTGTGTGTGTGTGTGTGTGTGTGTGTGACTCAGATGACCTAGGCCACAGACAGTTCTGATACATGTAGTTGACAAGTGCGGTAATGCTCCACCAGATGTGTCCAGGCACCAGAACTGTGTCTTGGCGACACATACACATGCTAGAGTAAGGTTTCTGTATGTGCGTGTGCCTCATTATGGCATTCCTGTTCATGTGTGTGTGCATTTCTGATGTGTGTCATCAGCCACAGTTGGACTGCACATCCGGCATCCCCCACTAGGTGACCATGAGGGTTGTCCCCATTGCCAAATGTTTTGTACAGCTGCGTCAGATGCCACATATCGGAAGCATTGCGGCTTCCAGGGCATCCAGCACACACATTCATTATTACGGGCTGGCCATCACACACAAACCGCCACTTCATGGAGGGGAAGCCCTTGTGGATGATGTAGGCCCTGCTACACTCACTGGCTGGTGCTTTGATGCATATGTGCGTGCAGTGTATTGCATACAGTACTTAGGGTATTTCACTATTGTGTGGAAATGACACATATTGCTGCTCAATACCTTACGGGAATTGGGGATATATACATCATCACTGGCATGTGCTGACATGGCATTCATGACCTGGTGCAGTACCCTGGATGCTGATGTTTGTAAAATCCACATCATATCACCAGTTGATCTCTGGAAGGTACCTGTTGCTGGTATCCTTAGGGCAACACATACCTTGGTTTCCACTGGGATAGGTTTCCCTCTGTTGGGTCTGTGTGTGAGACATGGCCTGCACAGATCCACAATCTTCTGCAGGTGGTCTCTGTCCACTCTATAGAGCTGTACTATCTCCAGCTCATGTAGCCCCTGGTAGTTTGCCCTGTGCCTGCACATTCCTCTGCGTCTACTCACTGTGTGATGCTGAGCGGCATTCACATTGGCACAACCCTCCACATGTTGCATATGTTGACGTATAATAGCAATGGCAGCCCCTAACATTATGTTGTCTCAGTTAGTCTTTTACAGTTTGCACTTCTCTTACTATACTACAGTGTTGCAGTGTGTCTGAGAATAACATGGTGGACTACTGTTTGTAGAGTTGTACGTGCTGTGCTGTGCTGGGCTACTGTACTGGCTGTGTAATATACTCAGTCTGATTGTTTCCACCTGCTAGCTGTGGTAGTTCTCCTTGGTTAACTTACTGCTATTTGTTTACCTTCCTTTTCACTGTTTGTGTCCACAGTGAGCGGCGCCGCGCATAGGAGCACAGTGAAGTGCATATCCACTTCCACGTGCACACACAGGCTTATACATGCGTACAAACACTTACACTGGCTTACACAACATTCCACAGGCTTCAACAATCTTACAGTAGCTTACTCGTTCTTCAAGTCACGCACACAGGCTGACACACATGCACACATGCTTACTCAGGCTTACAGGCTTGCACGGGCGCAAACACACTTCACCAGGTTTGCAAGGAACTTCAGTGATATCCATGGTGTACACCGTCAGTTTACTGACTTTACCTAGGATAAATCATAACACGCCTCTTCCACTGATGACTCACTGACAGCAGACATGTGACACACTGCTCCAATAAGATTACAGTGTTTTATACATACACACTCATGATGTCACCTATCTTCTACGCTGATAGTCCCCTTCACCTACTCTTACACTGTAGGGGCTTGGCCCATATGGCATGACAACTTGTGCTTCACTATCCTCAGCCTCAATTGCATAGGATTGCCTACTAATGCTTGGTTACATCTCTGAGAGTGCGCTTCCACACATAGCAACCACTACTCAGTAGCCATGTTGTCTTCAGCTTGCCATTCCCCTGCATGACGCAATAACTTTTAACTGACATTACAATTTGCATGTATGTTTTACATATTTGTCTTGTTTTGTATGCACAGCGTGTACTCGGAGATCGGGGGAGGACAACTAGAGTTTTATTAATTTCCAATGGGAATACATGCCACTGGCATTATATTTGGCCATTGGCATGCTTCTTCAACTAAGCCATCCTTTATTTGCAGATGACATTGCTCTGTTTAGCTACTTGCAGAACGTTACTCGGTTAACATCCGTGTACATTTCTGCACATACCTCTACTCTTGCATGGACAGCTTACTGTTTCATGTATCGCATATTTTACATCATTTGCATAGCTTTCACCTACAAATGGGGTAACTTGCATATCCTAACATTGTCCGTGCAATGTTCGTTTGAGGGGCTGTGTTACACGCCCCTACAGGATATTGCTGAATAGCTCGACGGACATCTTGCTTTGCTCTACTCTTACTCTACTCGTACGCCAACCAAAGCTTCCTGAATCCTGGCCTAAGCTTTGATGTGTGCTAGTATGTCTATTTGTGGAGTAAGCATGGCTGTAGGTAGGTATGTTTTGACCTGCTACGTCTGTCATTTATACAGAGCACCTCCCACTTTCATCATTTGTAGAGGTGACAGCCCTATCGGGACTATATGTACAGCTGTGACATTTGACAAGTCCACACATACCTGCGGTCAATACTAAACTGACTACTTCAGCACTTTTCATACCTTCAGATTTGTCTTGTAGTGGTATAGTCGATGATACTGTTTCCTATAACATGTATCTGTTTCTGATACAAGATATGTCATTTTATTACACCACTACACACAATATATGGAAAAAATCACAGGCCAGATGCCATTACATTCCTTTTGTAGGACACACCCACCCAGAGTGTTGTGTTCCTCACAAAAGCCAACAGCTGCTGATCAAAACATATTCTGCTATAATCTACCTTATGTGTTCGCTGGTATTTGTGCTTTCCATCAGTGGCAGAACTCACATGCGTGTGTGAGAGACTGAACACTGTCTCAGGGACACTGCATAGCACCCTGAGGGACACATTTATGTTGTTTCTATTAACCTTCCACATTGACTATCACAGGGCATTAGTATTCATCCAGATTTGTCGAGGTACATGCTTTTGACTTATACATGTTTTGTCATTTGTCATCACGTCTTTCTTCACACCTGTCCACCTAATCGCACTAGTTCTGTACATTTATTTAGGTCAGGGTTACCTTCATACCTCTCAACTGTACACATTTTGAGTAAATGTCCCTAACTTAGATGTCTGATTTTGTTCCTTTTTTAATAATATTGTGCAATGCCTTTCGGGTAATTTAGTGGGAAGTCATTTGGGACTGTGGGGTTAGGCAATAATGACAGACATTTGTTATTTACAATTAATAACCCTCAAAACATTCATACTATTGACTGATCCATTATTCTATCCACGTTCTGACTTTGTAAGAGGAATATTTGAGATATTCCCTATTTGTACTTATTTTACAATGCCTTTGTCCAGATGTCTTATTCTGATTGAGAGGTATGGTTACCATCTTATTCGTACGCATGTATGTCCATGATAATCGCTTACATGACACTAATATAACTCCCTACGTCTTCCCCAATAGTTTACACTATATCCGGTAGATGGGTTCTTCATTTTAGGAAGTTAGAGGCATCTGCTATACCCACATAGGTGTATTAATCACTCCCATGGGGCGGACCTCATAAATCTGTGCCAACCAACACCTAGGCATCTAGGCCCATTATTGCATACCCATGATTCCCAGACCTGACACCCCTCCACAGTAGTCATAACACATATTTAATGTGAGCGATAATAAATTATGACGACACTTCTAAGCACTATCCACTCTCCGCATGTCGGTACATATGTCTTACATTCTGTCAACCCATGTGTTATTACACTTGCAGAAGCTACTGTTGCATGTACAGCTATATTGTAGTTGCGGATGACACTTCTTTGCAGCAATCATTACAGGGCTGTGCATTTATAGATTCACTATTTTTGGAGTCCTGCAAAGAACACCTATATCCATGTTTAAAGAGTAGAACTTACAGATCTGGCACACTGATACTTTCTGGGCAGTAGTTTTGGGAGCAGCAGTGTATTTACCTTAATTGAATGTCTGTTATGTGTATCCATACTAGCTATGGTGTAACCTATTTATGTACATGTGTTATATCTATGAGGACATTTGTTTTATATATATATATATATATATATATATATATATATATATATATATATATATATATATATATATATATATATGTACATTCTTTATTTCATATATGTATTTAGTTTAAGTCTGTGGATATATATATATCTATACACAAATGTATATATCCATATATAGAGATTACGTGTAGAAACTGGCATTCATTTGCTATGCTGTGAGTGGATTACACACGCACAGGCGCACTTGCATTTCCTTATTGTGGGTTACGCGCAGACACACATGCATATCCTTATTGTGGGTTACATATGTTTACTAAGTCTTTGTGCTTACGTGGGCTTTATTACTTGTGACAGTACCAGTAAAATATCTCTAATCCGGTTAACGGACATATGCGAAACACACGTTCACCTTTACATATTTAAATGTCTGTACAGTACAGACGCATTCATTACACTTTAACATTATATGTGCTGTAGTCGTAGTTGAACCGGGACTGCATTCATGTTGGCCGGATGCTGTAACCACTATACGTTTGGTGTTCTGACTCATTTATATGCATACCCGTGGTACATAGCTACATTAACATATGCCTCACCACTTCACTTACCACACAGGCATCCATTCTCCTGCTGGGAAAAATGCGGTACTACATGTTACACATTCCCTATTCCCTACTGCTCTGGACCCAGACTGCATATTTCATCACTGCAGGGATGTTCAGAACCCCAAGGCTTATAGTCCTGACACATACAAGTCTTTAATTGTCAGGGTGTTCATGTGGTGATCTGGGTTTAGGCTTGTCTGCCTGGTGAACGGAACCGCCCTGACCGTGTTCAAATGTCAGACAAAGCACATGGACAGGGTTTGTCCATTTTAAACAATTTATCTGTGTTTACAGACGCAGGTGTTTGGGCACCTGTCAGCAGCTTATGATGTTAGCAATACATAATATGGGTGGGGGTGGTTACAATACATAATCCACGGTGAGTGGTGTTCCCATTCACATTTGACTATTTCCTGTATTCATTCTTACGAGAGTTATTATTTTGCACATGACTTAACTATGAATTAACTACAGGTATGCAATAGTACAGTCAACATATGTGACGGTTTGTTACAGTATAAATGTACGGACCTCTGTAATACTGGGGACTACCCCACATCCTTCACAACATTTCATACTTATGTACATACTATTATTCAGTGAACTTTCGAAGTTTGTGAGAGCAGTAATTACATCTGTCCCTATTTGTCCACCCATCCTTTTAGGCTTTGTCCAGGTTTTGTTGCTGTAATAGGTTTCGAGGTGGTGTCAGTATGTGATTGAGTCGATACTGTCGATAATTCAGTGGGGTGTAGGGTTACCACTTGTTCCTCTTTGTGAGGGGAGGTCCCACTTTGGACAGTTGTGTCCTGTGATGACACCTAAGACATGGCAAATGTCCTGTGATTTTAAGACAATAATATATTTCTTATTTTCTTTACTAGTTGCATGATACAGGTATTTTGTATCTGGTACACATAACTATTATTTGGGATAGCATAAGCTATTCAAATGCTATGGAATAAGCTTTTATCTTGGCATACACGTGTAATTCTGTCCTTTGCACTGGCTGGGGGTATGTTTTATCCTGCAAATTCTCACATTTCTACAAGGGATGTCCCACCTTGGCCATCTGAACAGGTGGCAACCCTAGTGGGGTGACCTGCATGGTGGACAGCTGTTCCATCCTGCGTAGTATGTTTTGCATGTCTGTGTAGAAACTGAACAGTACCGTGACTACACATGCATGTTTTCTCCAGATGTGTACAGTAATGGACACCGTGGCGTGTAAACAACTCTGAGGTTTCAACAGGTTACTTATCCCACGCGGGATGTACACACATTTTGCCGGAACATTAACGCGCGGGCATTTGGATTTACGTACCTGTGATGGGATGTTTACAATCGTGGGATACATATTTGCAATCCGGACACTGCCTAGGATGATACTTCCTACTACATATGGGGAATACTCGCTATGTGCAGGTGTATGGATGCGCAAGGCTGGTAGCTGGATTTGGTGGACATTCGGACATGGGTGCGGGTTATGTGCTATACTGGGGTTGTTGCGTATTGCATTTGCATGCATGGGTCCTACTTTTGGATATCCCGGTTCCGCATATAGCATCCTATGTGTATGTGACGGTTACATTCCTGTTCATGTGTATAGCACATTTTAATATACATATGTTTGTGTGTGTTTGGTATACAATTTGGACTGTCAGGTTTCTTTATGGTTGTTATATAGCCACAACTGCCCTGCTGTGTACTATCACTACCACTGTGGAACTGCTGGTGACAATACCCATGGGGCTAGACGTGTGTATTGGCGGCGCGCTGACATGATGCGTTTCACTTCCACTGGGTATAACTTCTGACAGTGCAGTACATTACGGACACACGATTTTAAATATCATTTGTTCCATGGACGGAAACTTATATTATGTTGCGTGCATTTCTGTTTGGTTCTCCATTTTGTGTGGCCGGGAACTGTCTTGCATGCTTTGCATACGTTTCATTATCCACGGACACTGATAGGTGCTATTACTATTGCAGGCAGGCTATAATATTCAGCAGTTTTGGTTGCCCATCGCCAGCCGACATTGACACGCCTCCGGGCGCAGCTTAGTAATGCCCCATGCATTCTCGCACGTGTCCTATGCACGTGGATGTGGTAGCGGAACACCTTCGTTAATATGCATATGGCGCTACTACACCATTTATACGCTGCACGGCCGGCACAGGCCTTACACCTTCATGAATCCGGGGGCTTATCTTTTCAAATTTTATTAAATTCTGCAAATGCTTAGTAATTTTATTTCATTTTGACTTTTATGTTTGTTGTATACTTTTTATAGAACAGGAAAATTCACTTTTTTTTCTTTTTATACAGTTTTCTTGTTCTCCAACTCCACCATTTTGATAATGACTTCCATTTAGAATGATGGTTAATGGTACCTACAATGGCCTCCACACCTGCAAACAGTATTGTTTTGTAACATTATATACCCATAACCACTACTCTTCTTCAGACCTGAACTCCTCCAGTTGCCATTGCAATATCGTATTTTACTGCTTCATGATTCAGTAATCCAAAACTGAACTTCTTATTGGTAATATGTGGTGATGGCTGTCTTCTTAAGGTAAAAGTAATAGAGCTGTGATCAAAATTTCCCAGTGGTATGAAAGAGCAATTAACAGTTAATTATGTAGATACCAAGAAAGATGGCTAGCTATGTAGTGAATAAATGAAATTGTGTAATGTTTATTATTATGTCAAATCAGTACTTCAGAAGAGAATGACTGTACATGTTTCAGTATTATATAGCAATGTGGTCTATTACTCATGCCTTAATATAATATAATATAGCAAAAGAGTCACCAAATACTGTGCAAACAAACAGAACACTCCTTGAAGTGTGACTATTTATTGTTTGTTTATTACATACTGTTCAGTATCCCAAAAGATCAAAGAGTGCATATTACATTGTAGTGTCATGCTATAAGAAGCGGTGCACATCCATGCAATAGTATGTGATTACGTTTTCTTCACATGACTGGGATAATGTGCCAACAGCAGGTAAATGTCAGTGCTTAGAAATCCTGAATCATGCATCAGAAATGATTGGTTTCCTGTCGTTCAGTGTCAGCAGGCAGTAACAAGTGTACAGTATTGCCTGATAAGTGAAGCCATCTGTCCGTGATATCATGCCAATAGCACATGACTGATAAGTGAAGCCATCTGTCCGTGATATCATGCCAATAGCACATGACTGATAAGTGAAGCCATCTGTCCATGACATTATGCCAATAGCACAGGACTGATAAGTGAAGCCATCTGTCCATGATATCATGCCAATAGCACAGGACTGATAAGTGAAGCCATCTGTCCATGATATCATGCCAATAGCACAGGACTGATAAGTGAAGCCATCTGTCCATGACATTATGCCAATAGCACAGGACTGATAAGTGAAGCCATCTGTCCATGACATTATGCCAATAGCACAGGACTGATAAGTGAAGCCATCTGTCCATGACATTATGCCACTAGCACAGGACTGATAAGTGAAGCCATTGTCCATGACATCATGCCAATAGCACAAGACTGATAAGTGAAGCCATCTGTCTGTGATATCATGCCAATAGCACAAGACTGATAAGTGAAGCCATCTGTCCGTGATATCATGCCAATAGCACAGGACTGATAAGTGAAGCCATCTGTCCATGATATCATGCCAATAGCACATGACTGATAAGTGAAGCCATCTGTCCATGACATTATGCCAATAGCACAGGACTGATAAGTGAAGCCATTGTCCATGACATCATGCCAATAGCACAGGACTGATAAGTGAAGCCATCTGTCTGTGATATCATGCCAATAGCACAAGACTGATAAGTGAAGCCATCTGTCCGTGATATCATGCCAATAGCACAGGACTGATAAGTGAAGCCATTGTCCATGACATCATGCCAATAGCACAGGACTGATAAGTGAAGCCATTGTCCATGACATCATGCTAATAGCACAGGACTGATAAGTGAAGCCATCTGTCCATGATATCATGCCAATAGCACAGGACTGATAAGTGAAGCCATCTGTCCATGACATTATGCCAATAGCACAGGACTGATAAGTGAAGCCATTGTCCATGACATCATGCCAATAGCACAGGACTGATAAGTGAAGTCATCTGTCCATGACATCATGCCAATAGCACAGGACTGATAAGTGAAGCCATCTGTCTGTGATATCATGCCAATAGCACAGGACTGATAACTGAAGCCATCTGTACTTGATATCATGCCAATAGCACAGGACTGATAAGTGAAGCCATCTGTCTGTGATATCATGCCAATAGCACAGGACCAATAAGTGAAGCCATCTATCCATGATATCATGCCAATAGCACAAGATTGATAAGTGAAGCCATCTGTCCTTGATATCATGCCAATAGCACAGGACTGATAAGTGAAGCCATCTGTCCATGACATCATGCCAATAGCACAGGACCAATAACTGAAGCCATCTATCCGTGATATCATGCCAATAGCACAGGACTGCTAAGTGAAACCATCTGTCCTTGATATCATGCCAATAGCACAGGACTGATAAGTGAAGTCATCTGTCCGTGACATCATGCCAATAGCACTAGATTGATAAGTGAAGCCATCTGTCCATGACATCACACCAATAGCACAAGATACTAATCATACATGATGACTTTATGTGATAAGATAGAGGGCCCACTTCATCTTTGGCATCATTTAGTAAGACTTGGCACCTGTTTTTCTTTACCATATTGAAAACAGCTATTTGTCCATATTTAAGAATTGTTAAACAAATGCAAATAGCTCTCTTGTAATCACATAAAAAATATGAATTGTAATGGGATCATAACACTGTCTAATCACAGCTTCATCAAACAGATGTCATAACATACTCTCAGGACAGAACAGGTAATGATGATTACATCATAAAGCTACTGTGTGACCTAATTATTATTTATTTTTCAGCATGCCAGAGACCCCTTGGAATGACTTCTGGGAGCATTTTGGATTATCAAATTACAGCTTCAGGATATTACGGTCAGTGCTTTTTCAAAACCTATAATCTAAGAGCAGTTACAGAGACTTTTTTATTATTTTTTTTTCTTTAAAATTATTTACCCCATTCATTTCTCACTTTTGACTTACATTAGGCCTGGATAGCTCTGTGAATTTGTCGGTTACTTTGCCACATAAAAACTTGAAATGCCATTAAAACGAACTGTGCACTATTAAGTAACTGAACATTGGTACATATTTGTGCTGTTTCTTCCATGCCACACCTAAGGTCTTCCTACAAATGTTTATGGCAGAGTCAAAGCAGATTCGCTCATGTTTTCAACAGTACAGCATGATCTAACATTGTCACCGATAACACACAACTTTTTCATATAGTACAAAGAGGAATTCATTTATTTGTTAGGCAGCACTTTTGGACTGTACAAGGAACTTCTTCAGCTATTAGCTGAGCCAAAATGACATAATCTGTCATAAAGTTCGACATAAAACGTAAATACTACTGAACATGCAAAAGGCAAGTCAGGAAAAGCACATTATTGTAGAACTTAATCTATTTTATTAAAAAAAACTGGGAAGCACATGAGAAAAATGGAAAATGTACCTAGCAGTTAGTACAAAGGCCAAAGCTGCGACCTGTTAATGAACTACTTCAGGTGCCAAGGGTTCAGGGTTTGAAACTACTCACCTTCAATTATCTGCTCTGTGATTTTGAACAAGTCAGTTAACCAGACAGTGCTTTGAGGCAATTGAGAATTTGGGGTAGGCTCTTTAACAGTCTTGGGACTACATATCTAGGACCTAACTACTAACTTTAACAAATCAATATAGTAAGAAAATATATGACATTTCATAAATCAATACAGAAGAAACAACTAAACTGTAAAACCGTTAAACCTAACAAATTACCTGAAATAGTAGTAAGAAGTTTGTTTGTACTAGTTATGGACTTAAGAAGTACAAACATTAATGATGCCCCCTGAAAGATAATGCCCAGGATTACTAGCACAGAATAATAACTGCATTGCAGAAAACAATAATGATTAACTTTTATTAACAAAATCGCACAAATCTAAGGACATGTTGATAGGATCAGCCAAGGATATCAGGAGAGCTCCGTGTTATAACTGCTTGATTGAAAGTATAAGCAACTAAATGGGATGAGTTATTAACTATTGCCAGTAAAATACTTACATCTGTAAGTAGATGATAAATAATGCAGAACTTTAGTATTTAATGAATTCAAGTTTCTTGTGTCATGTCTGCATCCGTGTGTTGTTTTTTTCTTTTCTGCTGATAAATAAGACCAAATGAAGAACATCACTTGCAATATTCTTTTCTTCCGGCAGCAACCAATGAGTGACAAGTAAAACTGTTGCACATTGGTAAATAACAGCTTGGATTATTGGCTAATTTATTTAGCAGTTAAGTGAACTGGATCACTGGAAGCCCATTTTGGTCACAAGTTAGTTACAGTATACAAAGTAGACATAATACAGTAAATCTTAAGCAATACAATAAATAAGTACACTTATTAAAGACAACTGAACAGCATGCAATCAATAACAAATGAGCAACACAAAACAGGAATTTAAAACAACTATTTGCATGAATAAACCTACTTTTTATGTGTCAGGTAATGCCATCCTCTAGTGGGGTGCAGGATAAGAATGGACAGATGCATAGTGACAAAATCAAAATGGCTACAAAACAAGAAATTTAAGATACACAACCAACACAATAGCATGTAGATTGATGCAGAAGGTACGACATGAGCTGCTTACTGAAGGTATCAAGAGTGGGGAGAACGCAGAAGGTGCTTGTAAGTCCCAAATGATGGAGGAAGAAAGGAAAAGCTCTCTCTCAGCACAGACATAGAGGTTAAGAGGACACACAAGTCTCAGAGATATGCATGATTCTTTGATAGTAAATGGTGAATGGCCTTCCGTCATCCAAGAGATGATCCTTGTAAATGAGTGAGCTAATGAGTAGAGTGAGTTGTTGGGGTACACGCAGCCACTAAGGGTGTTACGTTGCACTGCATCATGAGACTTACTTTTGCCAAAGGCAAATCTGTCATGTTAGGTTAGTAGGTTAGCAAGTTAAGATAATTGTAGTAGAGGTAGCAAACCTAAACTCGTCTTAAGTAAAAAAAAATAATAAAAAATATATAATTTGAAATATTATACAGAATTACTAAGTATTGTAAAGTAATCCAAGCAGGGTAGGCAGTCTGTTTCCAGTTGAAAATCCTTTATTAAGTACACAGACAAGCGATCCAAGTAAGACAAAAATGATAAGAGGTACCACATCATTATACATTTTATTTAAAGTACATTAGGGCTATATATTATTATGACAGCTACTAGGTAGGGCAGAACCAGCTCAAATGTCACACTGATGGGGGAAGGCATGTGAATTTAACATGTCTACTAATAACACTTTGTTTTACAGCACAATAAACCACTCCCTTGCCTGATAAAAAGTATATATATATATATATATATATATATAGTTAGAAAGCTTGTGAGAAAACTATTACTCTATTTTTTGTTTTACTTGGATCACTTGTCTGTGCACTTAATAAAGGATTTTTGACTGGAAACATACTGCCTACCCTGCTTGGATTACTCTCAAATACTTAGTAATGCTGTATAATATTTCAAATTATATATATTTTTATTATTTTTTTGACTTAGGACGAGTTTAAGTTTGCTACCTCTACTACCATTATCTGATCTGATTAATATACAGTGATTAACTAGTTATATATGGATTGAAAATCTTCCACACACAGATGTTTCTTACACTGTTTTGTTTTTGGACCCACTATACTTGTTTAGTGGGTTGTTTGAGACTTCGGGGATACCATGGAGATTACCTGAATTTAGGTTAGTAAGTTGGATTCATAGGTTCATAGGCGTGTACTAGGCTAATGGCCCTGGAGCCTTTACAAGCCTAGCCCATAGGATTACCCTGGCATCATGCCACCCAACCATAGTTCCTAGTGCCTCTGTCAAATAAAGCCACTGGAGAAATCCCCGGGGTGAATTTTCTATTTCCCATCCACTCATCAAGATTTCTCTTGAAGAGGGCCAGTGAGGTGCTCTGCTTGACATGTATGAGAAGTCTATTCCATAGCATGGGCAGTCTCTGGATTATGAACCTGTCCCTCCAGCATATTCTATTGATTGTGGTAATGAGGTTGAGGTTTCTGGAGTGTGTGGTGCAGAGAGATTGGGATTTCTTTAGATGTAACATTTCTAACAGTGCTGGGTCAGACATGGCTGTGTAAGTGAAGCAGAGATCGCCTCTAAGTAGGCAATATGAGACAGAGAATAGTTGGAGTTTTTTGAGTCAGTCCATATAGGACAACTGCTTAAGTCCTAGGATCCTCTTTGTGAGGTACTTTTGCAGCCTCTCTGGAGACTTATGGCATTTGTAAAGGAATGAAATAACTTTTTTACTAATGAGTTTGATATGTTCAGTGAAGGTAAGTAAAAGGTCCAAGCATAATCAGAGATATTTTATCAAGTCAAGAAATTCCAGAGGGGCTACATTAGGACCTACAAGATCCCAGCCGACTTGACAGGACATGAGGAGTTTATGGGTACCAAATACCATCACATTGGTTTTACTGAGGTCAACTTTTAGTCTGTTGCATTCACAACCTTGCTATAATTTGGGCAGGATAAGGTTGAAGGAGCTGTGTATGGACTTGGGGGAACTGACCGATTCTCAAATGCCACTGTCATCTGCATATATTGTGATGGAGTTAGTCTTTGGTACAAGGATAATGCCATTGACATAAATGGCAAATAACAATGTCTTAAGGACAGAGCCATGGAGAATATAATCTAACAACGGGAAGAAAGAGAAAGAGAGAAATCAAAGATGTGCGAGAACAATTTTAAAGAATCGCCATCCAGATGATCATAAAACCACTGCAGTGCAATGGAGATGAGGCCATACAGAGAGAGGTTTTTTTGGGAGATGTAAATGACCAGCAAGGAAAGTCAAAGACCTTGGAGTGATCTATAAAAATGGATGCACTGAGCCCCCCTACTTTCACTAAATAGTACATTGCATCAGTCACAATCAAAACAGCAAGGGCTGAGCCTCGATGGCCAACTGAGAACAGTGAATTTTGAAAGCTCCATAATCTAGTATAATAATAATATAGGAAAATTTTATTATTTTTAAGTTTAAAAAGTCAGAAATGTATAGATAAACTACTAAACTACATAAATATCAATTTTGGTGGAGATATACAAAAATTTTCCTGTCAAGTAACTTGGAGATATATTGTCACTGAATATGAACAACTCAAGGAATTCTCATCCAGATGCTGCTTTGAAAAAATAATTGCAATTGATGACATCTACCTTACAGGAACTATCTTTGAAGATGGATGGCTTTAAAAATAACTCAAATTAAATTCTCAAAAACAGATTGATACTCTTAAGGAACTGTTACAGCAATACCATACAAAAATAACAAATATAGCGCCTTCTCTAAATGACATTGAAGGGAGACTCAAAGAGGAAGAATTCCAAAAAAAAATTCTACTTGAGCAGAATACATGGTTGTTTAACAAAATAGATGACTTAGAAAACAGGGAAAGGAGAAACAACATAAGGATCTTTGGTCTGCCTGAAAACACTGAAGGTGAAGACATTATTTCATTCTTAACAACCTGGATTCCTGAATTTTTAGACTTGAAAAGGGACTTTCATTTTGAATTGGAAGGGCACACAGAGCACTGAGGAAACCTGCTTCTAACTCAACAAATACTCCACCTAGATCCATAGTTATAAAATTTCTTTCATTTCTGGACAAGGAACTAATATTAAAATCTACTTGGAGAAAATCACCCTTAAAATACAATCAAAGCCTCATAAGGTTTGACAATGATTATTCTTCCAGAATACTAGAACAAAGGAAAAAAGTCTGGCCAATAATAAAACTGCTGAAACAAAACATTAAAGCACAGCTGGAGTTTCTAGCCAAGATAAAAATACTTTTTGCCAATGAGATGAGAACCTTTAATGACTTAGAAGAGGCTACTATATTCATCAGAAACAACATAGTGTCTATCCCTGAATAAATGGAATGGATGGCCCCTACTCTTAAAAGAATAAAAGAAACAAATCCTTGGACTGATGCTAGAAAGAAGAAACAGAAAACTGATTCCAAGATAGCTGTCCCAAAAAATAACTCTTACAATAATCTCTCAAAGTATCAACTGATATGGTACATCACTTGTCATGTTTTTATTTTAAAAAAAGAAGGGTTTCGTAAACCACTGAGAAACAGTAATGATTTATTCAGAATGTTCAAAGAGTCCAATAATTCTTCCAAACAAAGGGAGGTCAAGATGGGTTATTATTTACATTATATATAAGCCAAACAAAGCAACAAACAGAGAAGTTTCTATTCCCCTACTTGAACTCAATGAATACTTATCTTGTTCATTTTTCATTGATTTTACTTATAATAATTTAAGTAATTAATTAAATCAACAAGGTACCTAATCATCAGAGTTCGGACACAAATGTAACAAATTAACATCATATATAATAGCAGTAACAGTAGAGTGTTTTAAAAAAATGCTGTCATGGAGACTAATGCCTTCTTCAGTTAAAGTATGATTTAGAAATGTCATGTATATCCTGGTTAAATAATAGTAGCAAGCTCTTAGTACAAATGATACCATTATTCAGTCTAAATATAGTTAATATCAATTATGGCAGGTATCACAGCTATGAGTGCTGTTTGATCAATCCTGATATGGTGCGCGTGGATGCAGCTGTGTCTGGTAGCTAGTACAAATGTCATTATTATTCTGTCTAAACATAGTTAATATCAATTATGGCAGATATCATAGCTTTGAGTGCTGTTTGATCAATCCTGATATGGTGGGCATGGATGCAGCCGTGTCTGGCAGCTAGTACAAATATCATTATTATTCTGTTTAAACATAGTTAATATCAGTTATGGCAGATATAGCTTCAAGTGCTGTTTGATTAAGCCTGACATAGTGTATATGGATGCAGCTGTGTCTGACAGCTGTTGTATGTTGCCGTTTTCTTCTCCAGGAAGTTGTGGGTTGTGGCTTGTGATCGAGGTTAGCTGATGCTTGTGTATTAGGAAAAGACATTTGGTGTTTTAGCCTGGATCCAGGGGAAGGGAGTGGGGTGGATAAAACTGTGATTTGGGATATTTTGGCAGAGAATAGTTTGTTTATACATCTGCTGAGTGAGAGGTGGGAAGGCTGGAAGAATGTGTTATCTCTTGTGGCAGCTTGTTGGGAGTTTTTTTGTTTTTTTTTATCTGTTTGCCCTCTGTTCTTTTCCAGGCTGCTGCCTCACTAAAAGGGAAAGAATTTAGGCTTGAAGTTGCAGTGAAGTGAAGCTTTGCCTCAGGTGCATCACAAACCTCTGGTATGCAGCACACAAACACACTAATAGAAACAGATGTCCCCAGGTTGCTATGGTAATGGAGACAGAGTGACAATAATGCTTAATGGCTCTAAGGAGCCTTCGAGATGAAGTTTTTGGTTTAAAAAAAAATAAATATATATATATATATATATATATATATATATATAAATAATAAAAGGGCTGTTTTAAACCACATGTACACATATTGATGGTCTCCCAACACTCCATTTAGCTCATTAAGTTTATTCTTTATAAAAAATAATAATAATAATAATAAGCGCAATTTTATATTTAAAATGTATTTTGGTCCAAACACATTAAGGACTTACATAAGAGTGGAAGTCTGAGTTATTGTGAAAGACTAAGAGTACTTGGTCTTGTGCAGTACCCTTTGCAGTGGTCTGGGAGGTGAGCTTGCACGGACTTGTTGGGTATATGGGGATAGCTGATTCTAGGGGTGTTTGAGGTTGCTGTGAAGTGCTAGAGAGTCATCAGATTTCCTTTGTGGAAATATCTGTGGGAATGGAAGGTGTGTTGAGTGGTTCACTGGCAGAATGGCCCCTGCATGGAACAGGCTGGTAAAATGGAACAGGACAAATACTGGTTTGGATATTTTAAGAACAGCCTGAAAACACACCACATGAACTAGTGAATGGTATTCTGGCAAAAGTGGATGGGTATTGTTGCCTGTGCTTGAAGTACTGATATGTGTGTATGTAAGGATGGAAATATACTTATAACTAATAAGAAACTAGATGGGTCTCATAATTTAAAGTCTATGGACTGTATAAACATGCTTGGAAGGAGCTAATAATAAGAATAAGCATTATAGCTTGTGTTCTCTCAAATAACTAAGCAACAGCCAAAAAAAAACACACAATAGTTATGTAAAGTGTGATTTTAGTAAATCTAGACATAAAATATATAATTGTCATATAAGATGAAGCAGTCTGCTGCATTTAGATATTAAGGATTTAATAACATGGGCTTGTGTATAATAACACTACTGTCTTCACTTGACATACACTACATTGAACATCAAGGGGAAGTATGATGATTTCCTTATATAAGTAAATGTGCATAACAAGTCATGTAATTGCTTTAACTTGAATTGTAGTTTTTGTAACCCATCTTGACCATACATAATACTTAAGCGGTTACCAAGGTAACAAATGTTTTATACATGACATCAAACTGACAAAGGTGTTCAAGGGAAACAATAGAAGCCTGAACTTAAAATGTCACAGAATGTAACAATCATATTCTGAACAAATAGTATTAAATTGAGAGTAATTACTCAGTTTAACCTTTGCTGATTATACAAAATAGAATGTTGCCATTTAAATCTAAAAACTTTCAGTATATGCCATTAAATGGCAATTTATGAATATGGAGAGGGAATTTGTAATCATTAATCACAATAAGTGAATTTGTTGTTTTTAACCTATAATTTCACTAATTTTATAATAAGAAATGACAGGTATGTAACTCCTTATGTGTAGGAAATGGGGGGAAGAGGGATGCACTGATAATTAAAATGCACTAACTTTCATCAATGTTTACATAAAACAAATTTGATGCTTTAAGTAAATTAGCAACAAAGTGATTACTTAAATGCTGGCAAACAATGAAATATAACTTCTGTTATATCCAGTAAAATATATTGAAATCCAAGTGTTTTTAACAAGTGTGTTTTAATATTATTACCATCTATTTATATTAAGTAATACATTTTGAAAGACTTCATCAATAAGAGTGAATATGTTAAATAACTGTGTGCTGTAATCTTTTACTGAGGTTTTATATATGATACATCATACTTTACTATGACTGAATTGCTTGTCATCTATCTTTCATGTAAATATGAATTGCTTATACAATAAGTAAACATTTATATTGTATTAGAATCTGTTCAAAATAATATAAATATTGCTTATTCCTATTACAATTATTCTCCATATGATAATTCAATTTATGGAGCTCAGATGCTCTGGACTGTCAAGGTATAAGTTTTGTTAAGTATGGTACCCAAAGGACTCAGGTTTAGCCATCAGATTAGAAATTATTTTCATTTCATGGCTAGTGCGGATCTTAGTTTTGTTAACATTTATTAATTTAAATTTATTTCACAAAAATGTTTTTAATATGCCAGACCAAAATATTACTTTATTGGTAAACACTCAAAGTATAAAACTGATAATTTCCTTTAAAAGCTCAAACATATACTTTATGGTTATCAGAGGAAAATGTTTAATAGTCACAATAAAACAAAACATACATAGCCTAAATAACCTAAGATGGATGTAACTTTATTATCTTTAAATACCAATGGCTTAAACAATCCTAGCAAGAGATCAAATCTACTGAAATATTTAAAACTGAACAAAACACAAATTGTCTTCCTTCAAGAAACTCATTTCAAAACAAATGACAATTACAAATGCAATCCCAAGGAATATATGATATTAGCGCAATCCACCTATAAGACAAAGACAAAAGGGGTAACAATTTTATGGAAAACAAATCTGATTAACCCAGAAATCATTTATAAGTATGAAGATAAAGAAGGCCTTATGGCATTAGTAATAGCTAAATATAATAGAATATGGACCCTAGCCAATCTATACTGGTTCCCAGGCATTGGAACAGGAACTGTTAAAAAACACTTGGATTTCATTTCCAATAATTATAAAGGCAACTTAATATTACGAGAAGATTTTAACTGTATATTTGATATTTCTGAAACTACAAATAAAAGACCGCTGCATACATCTGCTGTACCAAAAGCTTTAAACAAGTGGGTAGAATCATTTCATCTTGTAGATACTTTCAAATTTAAAAAAGATAAATCTTTGTTATATTCCATCAAAATCACAGATTTGGTACCCAAACTAGAATAGATAAAATATTTACTGCCCATGACTTAGACTCTAAAATCATTCATTTCTCAATTAATCCCTGCCCCTTTTCAGACCACAATTCATTAATACTAAAACTTCAAAATGGGTACAAACCATTAATCTTTAACTCCAAAATTCTAGCATATATAACTAAAATAAAAATAGTTATTTTCTGAGTTACAGTTCTTCTTAGATATTAGTTACACCACCAAGATAAATAAAATAATGATACAAGACTCATTAAAAGCTTACATGTATGGTAAAACCCTAATTTGGTATAAAAAAATCAGAGAATGGGATTCTGAATTATTAGGTCTACAATCCAAATGTTTTTCAGTAAAAGCTGAAAAAAATCGAAATCATTTGGAGATGAAAAAGAAAGTAGAAGTATTAAACAATAAATACAACAAAATTCTATCACATAAAACTTGTTTAGTTTTAGAAAAACAAAAAATGAATACCTTGGCCACCTCCCAACGATCTAGATAATTTATCCACAAGAATCAAAATACAATCAAAAGCTAATGACATTAAAAGCATCTTCCATGAATAGAAAGGGAAAAATGTCTCAGATATAGGTGACATTCTTGATGCCTATAGAAATCACTATATGGAACATTTCCAAAAAGAAAATATACATATCAATCAATTAAATCTAGATGAAAAATGTTATAATATAAAAAAACAGAAAAATTAAAACTAGATCTGCAAGTACCCATTTCCTACAAAAAAAATACAGATACAATAAAAGAGGGTAAAAATAATAAAGCTCCAAGAAGAGATGGCATAATTATGGAAATAAATAAACTTTTTCCTTTAAAGATACTATCCATAAAACTCTATTAGAAATTCAGTCACAAGCTTTAATACCACCCTCTTGGAGATATTACTTAATCACACCAATCCTAAAGGAAAACAAATCCCCAAACCTCTGTACCTCATATAGACCTGTACCATTATTAAATAATGACTATAAGATATTCATGACAATATTAACTAACAGAATGAAAATGCCAGTATCCAAAACAATAAATAATGATCAAACTGGATATCTAAATTTAAGAAATACATATATGAAATCATATATAATGACTTTGACATGGGAAACAGTATTTCAAAATTTTACAAAATATTGATAAACTATAAAACAATACTCAAAACCTAATATTGGCAATATATAACAAAATGACACTCAGTATAGTTAACTGAAGATATTAAAACAAATATCTTATTACTGATAAAATATACATCCTTTACACAATACTGGAAAATTTTTAATTGGAAATGTTTACACAGAGCATTCTTAACACCAGATAGAATCAGTAAAATTAGTTCTTCCATAAAAGGAATATGTTGGAGATGTGAGCAAGTACACAATGCAGACTGGAACTACATTTTCTTTGATTGTGTTAAAATTAAGCCATTTTGGAATGGTGTTAATAACTTTCTACAAGATTTATTTAATGAATCACTTTATTTAACTAAATATTATTAAATTTGAACAAAGGTCCTCATTTGAATAGGTCAAACATGTATCTAGTATGGACTATACTTGCAATTTCAAGGAAGTGTATAACAAGAAGATGGAATACAAACACTATACCAACTTTGGAAGACTCCTACAGCCTACTAAAGACCACAGCATTATTAGAAATTAAAATTAAAGAACTAATAATTTATCCAAAGCCATTTATCAACAACCCTTGGGGAACGTCTTATCGTTGATTGACACTGTACAATAATTAATCAGACACTCTGATAATGGATTGGGCATACTTAAAAAGTAACTGTATACATTAAGATCTGTTATAGTGTCAGGCTAATGTAAATAGTGTACATAGTTATTTAAGATGTTATGTATAAATACTATGGAATTCATTCAAATGTATTTGAAAAATAAAAAAAAAATTTGAGAAAAAAAAAAGAATCAAAAGAGCCGTGTTATTGTCATGTCCTGTTTTAAAGCCATGCTGACGGTATGTTATTGTCATGTCCTGTTTTAAAGCCATGCTGACGGTATGTTATTGTCATGTCCTGTTTTAAAGCCATGCTGACGGTATGTTATTATCATGTCCTGTTTTAAAGCCATGCTGATGGTATGTTATTGTCATGTCCTGTTTTAAAGCCATGCTGACGGTATGTTATTGCCATGTCCTGTTTTAAAGCCATGCTGACGGTATGTTATTGTCATGTCCTGTTTTAAAGCCATGCTGATGGTATGTTATTGTCATGTCCTGTTTTAAAGCCATGCTGATGGTATGTTATTGTCATGTCCTGTTTTAAAGCCATGCTGACGGTATGTTATTGTCATGTCCTGTTTTAAAGCCATGCTGATGGTATGTTATTGTCATGTCCTGTTTTAAAGCCATGCTAACGGTATGTTATTGTCATGTCCTGTTTTAAAGCCATGCTGACGGTATGTTATTGTCATGTCCTGTTTTAAAGCCATGCTGACGGTATGTTATTGTCATGTCCTGTTTTAAAGCCATGCTGACGGTATGTTATTGTCATGTCCTGTTTTAAAGCCATGCTGACGGTATGTTATTGTCATGTCCTGTTTTAAAGCCATGCTGACGGTATGTTATTGTCATGTCCTGTTTTAAAGCCATGCTGACGGTATGTTATTGTCATGTCCTGTTTTAAAGCCATGCTGACGGTATGTTATTGCCATGTCCTGTTTTAAAGCCATGCTGACGGTATGTTATTGTCATGTTGTGTTTTAAAGCCATGCTGACGGTATGTTATTGTCATGTCCTGTTTTAAAGCCATGCTGATGGTATGTTATTGTCATGTCCTGTTTTAAAGCCATGCTGACGGTATGTTATTGTCATGTCCTGTTTTAAAGCCATGCTGACAGTATGTTATTGTCATGTCCTGTTTTAAAGCCATGCTGACGGTATGTTATTGTCATGTCCTGTTTTAAAGCCATGCTGGCGGTATGTTATTGTCATGTCCTGTTTCAAAGCCATGCTGACGGTATGTTATTGTCATGTCCTGTTTTAAAGCCATGCTGACGGTATGTTATTGTCATGTCCTGTTTTAAAGCCATGCCGATGGTATGTTATTGTCATGTCCTGTTTTAAAGCCATGCCGACGGTATGTTATTGTCATGTCCTGTTTTAAAGCCATGCTGACGGTCAGCGAGAAGTCCAAAAGCCTCTTTGTACTTGTGGTGCTGAGAAGCTGCTACCTTTTGTAGGATTTTGGTTACAGGCATACAGAAGAGTTATGAGTCTGAAGAAGTAAGAAGTACACTTACCACATGTTTAGGGCCCTACTGGGACTGCAACATAATATAAAAATAACATTATTCCAGAAAAGCTAGTTTGACAAATGCTAGAATATAATAAAATGTAGAACTAAGTCAGAATAAGTTATGATATGCCTATACATATATGTTTCTTCCTGTAGAAACATCTCGTTGTATTCACTGTGTTGCTGAATCAAGTAAAACAAAATACCATCAACAACAAGAAGAAAACAGGCAGGACAATTGTACGCACATAGTTACATGGCACAGTTTACATTTTCTTTAAATCTCATGATGTTTAAGTTTCTAACAGCTTTCTCTTCCAACCGAAGTAAAGCCAAACTAAAAAAGTCCAACAAATCCAATGGCCCAAAGGTAATACACGAAGAAGTTTGTGTTGCACAAAAAAATTTAATGAAGCACTTTTCATCACTGTTAATGCAGTAACTTCATCAGATCAAGTAAAAAACTTCAAAGCATGTTTAAATACCACATTTAAATAGCATCACATGTTTAAAACTTCCTATCAACAACCAAGGCTGTTTGCACATATTGTTAAAGAGAAACAACTGACATGTTTATACAATTTAAAATACACTTAACTTTTTAGTATAATATAAATGTGTAGTAAAACCTATGTATTCTAATACTTACAAAATAAACAAATGCACTTTCTAGTGTGACATCATCTATTTAAACTTTTTAGTTTAAGCAAACAGGTGATGTTACATGCTTCATTGAGACCTGGACTAGAAAAGGCATTCAGTCTCAAGTGCCAAGCTAGTTCACGTTCCTCTAAAAGTAAATTTGTTGGGCCACCCCTAACATCCACCTGAACTTGATCTATTGCCTTAAACTTAAACTTGTGTCCCCCCACTCAAATGTGAGTGTTTAGCAAAGGAATGGTCACTTTTATTAGTGTCAATTGCATGGGTGTGTTCATACACTCTATCACGGAGCCTATGCTCCATTTTTCCAATGTAGAAAGCTGTACAGGATGAACACTTAGCGATGTACACAACGGACTTTGAGTTACAGTTAAGTTTGTGTTTTAATTCAAATGTCCTCTCATTAATTGTAAATGTCCTACCTACATCCATAAATTTACACAACCTGCACATGCTACACGTAGACATCCCTGTATGTCTGTTTACACTCATTAGATCATTCCTTTCTAATAATTTTTTATGGTTAAAATTTATTAGAAAGCAATAACCTTTAAACATGTGATGCTATTTAAGTTTGGTATTTAAACATGCTTTGAAGTTTTTTACTTGATCTAATGAAGTTACTGCATTAACAGTGATGAAAAGCGCTTCATTAAATTTCTTTGTGCAACACAAACTTCTTCGTGTATTACCTTTGGGCCATTGGATTTGTTGGACTTTTTTAGTTTGGCTTTACTTCATTTGGAGAGTTTTCAGCAGTTTGTTTGAGCTTTGTCTTCCAGTTTATTAGATATTTGTGAGAAAGTGATGTCATTCCATTCAAAAAAGCTATTTGTCTTTCATAATTTCAACAGATGCAGATCAGCAAAAAATTCCTTTTGATGAAAACGTATCAATATGAATCAGTTCTTTCTCTGATCACTAAAGCTCACACTACAATGTTTTCTTGGGAGGTTTATGTCATTAGAGTCTTTTTCTGGTATTTGTGTGATACATTGCATGCCTGACTTGAGTTCATAAATCAGTTCTTTCTCTGATCACTAAAGCTCACACTACAGTGTTTTCTTGGGAGGTTTATGTCATTAGTCTTTTTCTGGTATTTGTGTGATACATTGCACACCTGATTGAGTTCTTCCTTCTTCTTACTGCTACAACAAAAAGGTGTAAGACGACTGAATGTAGAACTGAAAAGAGCCTACAGAATAATTGGCAAGACCTGAACAATATAAAAAAATGCCTGGAGTGCATCTGCAACAACCAGGCATCTGTCATATCTGTCATCAATAAATAAATAATGACAAGACTATTTTACATACAGCTCTGTCTAAATCAGAATATGCAATGAGTTAAAATGGCTGCCAGGCTTGTTTACAATACACTAGTGATCAAATGGCTGCCAGGCTTGTTTACAATACACTAGTGATCAAATGGCTGCCAGGCTTGTTTACAATACAGTAGTGATCAAATGGCTGCCAGGCTTGTTTACAATACACTAGTGATCAAATGGCTGCCAAGCTTGTTTACAATACACTAGTGATCAAATGGCTGCCAGGCTTGTTTACAATACACTAGTGATCAAATGGCTGCCAGGCTTGTTTACAATACACTAGTGATCAAATGGCTGCCAGGCTTGTTTACAATACACTAGTGATCAAATGGCTGCCAGGCTTGTTTACAATACACTAGTGATCAAATGGCTGCCAGGCTTGTTTACAATACACTAGTGATCAAATGGCTGCCAGGCTTGTTTACAATACACTAGTGATCAAATGGCTGCCAGGCTTGTTTACAATACACTAGTGATCAAATGGCTGCCAGGCTTGTTTGTACTGCACTAGTGATCAAGACTCATTTGTTTGATCACTATTGATGTGCAAATGACCAGTGTAGCAGAGACTTCTTCTTTCCCATGATGGTGTGATTTCAGAGTATACATGGAAGCACTTTACTATCTCGAAATACTGAAATCTCAAATTCCAGTATCTTGAGATGAACATGCCAAAAGTGCAGTTGAGCGAAACTGCACTTGATCAAATTTGATGTGTCGAATTCTTGGTTGTGGTGGCGAGGTATGTGGGATTTGCTGTGTTTGTAAGGTGCGGTGTGCTGTGGGATATGGTTTGCCTGCCGTTGTGTGGATATATTTGGAGATTCAGGTAAGTGCTGTTTTGTTAAGGGTTTTGGGTAAGGATTTGAGTGTATGTGAGTGTGTTGGGAAGTGTTAGGTGTAGGTTAGGATAGGTAGGTAAGACTGTGAGAGTGCAAGTGTTGAGAATGGTATGTTTGTATGTGGTGTGTGTTTGTTCAAGGGGAATATAGAGTATGTAGTGGTGGGTTTAGTGTCTTTGTCTTTTTAGTGCGACTGTTGAGTTACTATATATAAGTAGCGGGGGGTTGGGGGCGCAGCCCCCCACATTGGGAGTGCAGGGGGTTGTCCCCCTTTTTATATGTAGGCTAGGTGTGTGCATTGTGTTGTGTTTGTGTGTGTTTTGTTGGTTTGTTGTAGTGTGGAGAGAAAGGTATATGTATGTTTGTGTGGTGGAGGGTGTATTTAAAAGTCACGATTTTGAATTTTGCACTTTTGGGGTTTCAATATTGTGAATGCTCAGCTTTATAGACCCGAGATACTGAAATTCGAGATTTCAGTATTTCATGATTATAAAGTGAAAGCACACACACACACACACACACACACACACACACACACACATATATATATATATATATATATATATATATATATATATATACACACACATATATGGGTTAGCTTTAGTTCATCGAATGGCCACACCATCGAAACCCACTGCATCGACATGGCATAACATTGAAAAAACGGAGAGCCAACATTCTCCACATGGTAAGTAACCGTTTGGACATCAACATGAACTTTGCCCCATACCCCTGCGGTAGTGCGTTCTCAGTGTTGTAATATTAAGTAAGGGTGTGGGGTGGCATAGCCCCCCCACATCTGTGTGTTTGTTTAAATGGTAGATTTAGAGTTCTAGATAGCCAAATAGTTACTTACCATGTGGGGAACATCGGCTCTCCAGGTTTTGATGTTATGCCGTGTCGATGCAGTGGGTTTCGATGGTGTGGCCATTCGATGAACTAAAGGTAACGCATATATATATATATGTATATATATATGTATATATATATATATATATATATATATATATATATAGATATATATATAGATATATACATATATATACACACACACCAAGTTAAATGAAAACACCACAAACTGAAGAACAACAAAAAAGGACATGAAGACGTCAGAGCTTCAGTCCACAAAATCGCTTTGTTAAGCCCTTTCATCGTTAGTACAACAGGACTTCTTCACAACAACTACTCCCTTTTATATAGTGATCATTTCATTAACTAATCCTATCCCCCCAGTCACCATGGCGACTGTTTAAGCTAGTACCACACACCATCTAAAACCTTGAAAACAGATGTTATGACAAAGTATTAAGTATAAATAACTACTGTATACATAAAATACATTCCTAACTAGATAAACCATGACCAGTGATACATAAAAAGTACTTCCTTTAAAAACAGCTTTTTCATTTTATTTTATTTTATTTTACTTTTTATTCTAAATAAAAAAGCAGCTCTCAGTTTTAAAATACTAGACAAAGAGGTGGTTTCATTCAGACAAGGGTATACAGTGGCATTAGTTCTTAACTGCCATATAAGCTCCTGATATTCCAAAAAATCATCCACTGGTCCACCTCTTAAAACAGTCTTCATGGTGAGAAGTAGGCCCATACACACACACACATACACACACACACACACACATATATATATATATATATATATATATATATATATATATATATATATATATAAAAGTGGTGAGGGTGGGGTATAATTCCCTGTGTTGAGGTGTTGCACTGGACCTGCTCCCATGCAGAAACACTTTTTTGTTTGATATTTTTTTTTTACTTCCAAACTTCCAAATGTTACTCATATTTGGAAGCTTTTGTTCATTTGTGATAAGAAATGTAGGAGGCAATCACAACTAAGTCAGACAGTTGTCAAGGAGATATTAATATTCCTGCAAAAAAAGGAAAAAAAAATATGGACATCAGCCTTGTAAAAGGATCTAGTTTGATAACCACTATAAAGGGGGTCAAGGTCTTTGAAATGACTTGGCTAGCTATACCTCTCTCCCTGTCTGTGAAACAGTACCGTTGATGACAAGCCTAAGATGCTGTTTTGCTATAAACTCTATATCCACACCATTACTTTAAAGGGTATAAACAAACCAGTCTAAACCTGGCAGCTCACATCCACATTTCTCAACTCATGCGAAAGTTTTACTGTTACTCTTCAACCTCATGACACAGACACAGACAGGCACTCACACAGAGAGACAGACAGACATAGAATGATGGACAGAAGCACACACACACACACACACACACACACACACACACACACACACACACACACACATACACACAGTGCATACACACACACACACACACACACACACACACACAATACGTATATACACACACACACACACACACACACACACACACACACACACACACACACACACACACACACACACACGCACACACACACACACACACCGTTAAAGCTTATCAGTAAGTAGATTTCCTGTTCCAAGGTCTCTCTCTCAGTAGCAATGGCAGCACCTTACCCTGTCACCTTCATCCGGCCCTGAAAAAGGTTATTAGAACCAGCAGTGTCAGTTCAAGGCAGAATCCATCTGCAGTCCACACATTAGTTATGAGCATGGCAGACTGCTGAGGGAGGAGACAGGCTATGTGCTGAAATCAGTACTGAAGCACCAAGGACCAGAACACACAAAGAGCTAGCCTTTCTTTTCACCATCCAATTTTAGTAGGCAGGCCTGCATACCCTTTGTTTGCATCCCCCACAGGGTGCAAGGAGGGACAAGGCTCTTGGGGATGGTGATGATGATGTCCAGAATGCAGCAGGGTACAAAGAGCATAATGTAAATAAAAAGAAATTGCATTTGTTTAAGAGAGTAAAATGGCCTTAATAGGATTCTTCTTTAATGACGAACCAATGAAAAATGATCAAAGAACCAGACAAACTATGAACATTTAACTTATTCTGCCATCTGGCTTCCTCTAACAGCAGAATGGTAGTGCTGAGCCCCTCCCAATCTTGCAAGTTCCCTGAAGTTTGAAATGATTAATTGACTATATCAGTCAACACAACTTAGAACAAATGATGAGAAATCCAGCAAAGTACTGCAATATTTTTCATTCATTCATTACTACTAGGCTTATTGCGTTTGTTGGCCTTTGTAAGCCTAGCCAATTACCCCATGTGAGAATCAAACCCTGCACCTTGTGTCTCCAAGGTAAACACCTTAACCATTCTGCCATCCTCCCACTAATGATGAGAAATCCAGCAAAGTACTGCAATATTTTAGACAAATGATGAGAAATCCAGCAAAGTACTGCAACATGTTAGACAAATTATGAGAAATCCAGCAAAGTACTGCAATATTTTAGACAAATGATGAGAAATCCAGCAAAGTACTGCAATATGTTAGACAAATGATGAGAAATCCAGCAAAGTACTGCAATATTTTAGACAAATGATGAGAAATCCAGCAAAGTACTGCAATATGTTAGACAAATGATGAGAAATCCAGCAAAGTACTGCAATATTTTAGACAGCAGACTAGCAAGTCTAGGATCTTCCTGCTCCCACCTACATTCATATCCTCTGTCATTAACACAGATAATCTTTTCTAGACTTTGCCAGTGGAAAGTAAGGTGTAATAAATGACACACTAATGAAAACAGATTGGGATGCTAAGGTCAGTGACCCTAATCAATCTGCTCATACCTTTATAGGTTTGAAAGGAAGTACCGGGTTAGCTGCTCTTGTGGGCCATTTTAAGGCTAGCCAATTTCCCTTTTAGTGCTCAGATTAAGTTATCCCATTTGGTGTTAGATTGGCCTTACCCATCCCGTGGCCAATAATTATATATTTGACATAATGGTTAAGGTCTTCACCTCATAAAAACAAGTTACAGGGTTTGAGTCTGACCTCGGGCTATTGGCTAGACTAAAAATGGCTCTTCAGAGCAGCTAGCCTACTGTTCACCTATGATCCTATAATTTCTTACTAGGAGTGTTAATATTTTACATATTGTTTGGGTTAAAAACCCTAGCTCTATTAAGAATTGTGAGATATGTCCTGAATTAACAGTCTCTGTTCATTTTTGTGGTTTTGGATTTTTAAAGTTATTAAAGCTGTAAGAACTACTAATGATAAAGGGTGTCCATATGCATAGTGTAGATTATGATAAGATCAGGAATGCTATCACTAAATGGGTTTGGATAAATGCACTTTGTTCTACTGATAGTGGGACAAGCTGGGATACTTTTTATTGTTTCTTATATTATCTGGTTGAGGAATTTGTGCCCCTGGTTCCTTGTAAATCTACTTTATTTAACTTATTTTGGTGGAATATAACTTTGCACAGATTATATAATATGACTAGGAATTTGTGGAGAAAATATAAAAAGGTATCCCAGAAGAAGGAATTTAGAACTGTGTACAACTGCTAACTGTAGATTCCGGAAGATGTTGAGTGCGCAGCAGAAGTAGAGGACGAACTTAGCTAGGAATATATTTTGAATAAGAAATATTTTTATAGTTATCTCAAAAGGTGTACAAATATCATCAGTTCTGGGTTATCTTTAAGATCTAGGGATAATTTAGTGACTGATGCATGTTCGTGGTAAACATGTTACTATCACATTTTTAGTAATGATGTAATAGTGGTCCAGATAAAATTGAAGCAGTTTGTCCAGATATTTTTTCATTAAATCATGATACATTATCTAGGATGATAAGTTTAAGTTCTGCTGCAGGCCCTGATGGCATAAATGGTATCTTTTTGTCAGCGATTATCAAGGAGATTGCATATTACTTATGTTATTTGTTCCAAATATCACTGCAGGCTGGACATGTGCCAGGTATTTGGAAAATGCCTAACATTGTTCCAGTCCCAAAAGATAGTGACTTTTCTATAATAGATAATTATAGACCTCTCTCAGGCTTACTAGCATTTTGGGGAAACTGTTTTGAGAAGGTTATTTCTGAACATATTGCTGAGGTATTATGTGATGGATTTCTGGTTGGTAGGTCATGTCTTTCAAATCTGCTTTTTTTAGTGCTCATTATAGAAGGTGCTGGATGATTGCTTATCTGTGGGTGTTTTATATTTGCATATGTCCAAGACATTTCGTACTGTACCATGTTGTAGGGATAGTTCACTGATATAGGACTATGGCCTTATATGTGATTAGATGTATACAAAATTGGCTGATTGGGCAGAAGTGTAGGGTCAAGTTAGGGTGTACCTACTGAGTAGTGGGAGATTAAATCAGGTGTCTCACAGGGCTTTGTGTTAGCACCGCCTCCTTTTGGAATATTTATGTCTAGCGGTAATGTTACATAATATTTATGGTATGTGTAATGTTGCCTAATATACAGAGGATGGAGATAGAGCAAGTGGGTCAGTTTCAAGAGGAGAACAACACAGAACACCAGGAAGTGAAGGCAGAACCATATGAGGAGTACTTAGAGGAGTCAAAGGTTGACCAGTCAGAGGATGACCGTGCAAGCCAGAGATGGATGGAGATTACTGTGGCACTGGAAAAACAGCAACAATCTGACATAGCTTTGGCTCCTAGAAAAACAGGTTACAGCACATTCTCTACATTACAGCAGATGCATGCATATCAAATGTCAGATTGCGCTTAGTCATGTATAGGCTGGTCACACTGTGCATCAGATGTACACAAACCAAATACCAATGTACAGAGGGCAGGACACTGGTATCATCTTTTGTCAAAGTATGGATGCCTTTCAAAAAGTGATGTGTGAGTTCAGAGAAAATTTAAGAGAGAGAGTCAGACATGTATATGGCTCTGATAATGGAAGAGGTGCTTCAGAAGCCCCGTGTGTGTGCATGTGTGTGCTTGTGTGTATGTGTGTTTGTGCATGTGTGCATCTGTGTGTGCATATTTGTGAATGTGTATGTGGATGAGTCTTTGTGTGTGTGTGTGTGTGTGTGTGTGTGTGTGTGTGTGTGTGTGTGTGTGTGTGTGTGTGCACGTGTGTGTGTGTATGAAAGAGAGCATGTGTGCATATGCGTGTGTGTGTGTGTGTGTGTGTGTGTGTGTGTGTGTGTGTGTGTGTGTGTGTGTGTGTGGATGTGTGTTTGTGTGTGTGTGTGTGTGTGTGTGTGTGTGTGTGTGTGTGTGTGTGTGTGTGTGTGTGTGTGTGTGTGTATGTGTGTGATAGAGAACATGTGTGCATATGCATGTGCTTGTGTGTGTGTGTGTGTGTGTGTGTGTGTGTGTGTGTGTGTGTGTGTGTGTGTGTGTGTGTGTGTGTGTGTGTGTGTGTGTGTGTGTGTGTGTGTGTGTGTGTGTGTCTGTGTGTGTGTGTGTGTGTGTGTGTGTGTGTGCATGTGTTTGAGAGAACGTGTGCATATGCATGCATGCATGTGTGTGTGTGTGTGTGTGTGTGTGTGTGTGTGTGTGTGTGTGTGTGTGTGTGTGTGTGTGTATGTGTGTGTGTATTTGTGTGCATGTATGTGTGAGAGAGAGAGCATGTGTGTATATTCATGTGCTTGTGTGTGTGTGAGACTCCCTTTGGTTAATGGTGGTGTGGCAGAGCCTCAGCACTAGGAGAAAGCACTGTGTATTGATATGAACATGTCCAGGGCATACATGGTAGGAACATGCACATCTCATGGATTTATGTGTTCACAGATTTTACCTCCACTAGGAGTAGCAATGCGTGTATCATGCCCCATGCTAGATTTATGTATGCTCTTTGAACGTGACCGACTTCCATCACCAGAAGTGAAAATATAGTGAAATGCAATAAATGATTAAAAAAAACAACAGCAACACACTTAAATTATGTAGGGCAGTGCAATATATTGGATAAAAGTACTTAACTTGACCTGGAAGGCACTAGATGCAAGCAAACTTTTTTATTGCATTTAACTGCATTTTATTGTCCTTTGCTGCTAGATTAACTAATTGAAAATTGCATTAAAATATTGTTCTTGGGTACTTGTTAAAATTTGTTTCTGTTAGCTTTTTACTTTCCACTAAATTTTGTGTGTTTTACAATAAGAAGTCTTTGGGTTACTCATCAAGTGGCAGTAGGGTAAGCCTAGTCTGTCTGAGTTGGGAAACACACAGGAGGGCTTTAAGTGAAGTTATTTTATTGACCAACAGGCTTTTTAGTATATTTAGTCAGTTCTTTTTAGTATATTTAGTCAGTTCTTTTTAGTATATTTAGTCAGCTCTTCTTGCTTCTTTAAATTTGGCGTATTTGAATCTCGCTGCTCATCAAGCAGTGGGGTTTAGCAGTGACTTGTATAGACGCAGGCACTAGAAACTACATTTTCCAAAAAAAAACTACCTCTGAAAGTATACCCAGTAACTTAGTTATGCAAAGAGCTTTGCATCTGCACACCACGGAGCACTGACTCACAAATCTACTACAACATAGCCTAGCTTTTGCTTTCAGTCTCAAAAGCACTTCAGCTAGCCCATTATTAAGCTCTCTTGTACCACCCTCTGTAGTGCACCTAAAAGGACCTGACAACATGGAGATGCACTTTCCTAATTTCTCCATCAAGAGTCTGGTGAATATGGGTATCCTGAGATAATTATGTAGCAACTGTGCCATGTTCACTGACAACCAACTAATCTATAGAGAAACTGATGCACTATGTGAGAGATTTAATGACACAATGTCACTGGATGCAGGACTCTAACATACAAGCACTCTGGTTGTCAGTAACACACACACTACACTCATAGACCAGTGAACACTGAGACATTTAAAATCAATCTTCTTAAATCCCAATGATCTCCAAAACATTCCCCCTGCAGAAATTCTCCTCAGTGAACCCTAAGGCACACTCTACCATAACAACACCCGACAAAACCCATTCGGTTACAACTACAAAGTCCATAAGGCAAGTCAACACACTACTCAACAGTCTAGTCATACGGATCTCCATTGTTAGACATACAGGTGCCCCATTCACAGTGCTTAATGAGGTGAAAATCATGATTGATTGCCTATCAGGGGCCAGGATCTGCCAAGTCACGTACACTCTCAGGTCATTGGACCACAAGCGCCAGTATTCAGTCATAGAACGTGTGGGTGTGAATGAGCTGAAACATACCTTCCTGGACTACATAAAGAGAGAGATGATGGAGCTATTGTTCAGTGTATCCCCGGGTCTGTATAAGCCTAGCATTGAGCAGCATTCTACCTTTTCTAAGGATGATGCCAGAACATGAACAGAAGATGATTGACTTTAACAATTGGCTTAGTTTCTAATGTAATTCAAAGGTGATAAAACATTTGTAAGCATGGGAGGATATGGGCAACAGATCAAATTGCTTGGCAATGATGGTCTCTACCTGCTCTCACTACGGTTTCATATATTGGTTAAAACATTGTCCACCTCCCATAGTGCCTTTTTAGACAATGACAAGCTGACAAACCTTCCAACATAACAACATAAACACAAGGAAACATAAAGGTGTTACAGCTCAATGCCAAGAGCCAAACAAGAAGCTTCACTCCCTCCAAGCATTCCTTATCTTGGAGAATGTGGACATCTGTACAGTTACCAAGACATGGTTTAAAGCTGTGGAGAGAACCCCAGGAGTGCAGGGGTGTAATACCTTTCACACCTTTACAGCAGCTACTGCACAGGCAGGGGCTAAAAGTGAAGGGTTCCAGTCAACATCAAAAATTAACATACATCAAGGTTACTTAATAGGATGATGCCTTGAGCTTCCTCATGTCCAAATTACCATGGGTAAAGTCCCAGATCATATCACTGCAAGGTATAGGTCATTGTCTATGACCCAGGAAACCAGTAGCTCATACATAGACCTACTGGAGATGCTCACCATTCAACCCAATATGATATTTACTTTAACTATCCCTCTATAATGTGGGAATCCTACATAACCCCAGACCTGCAGGCCCAGAGATTCTTGAACTTTGTTAACACAATCATCGTGGAACATATGGTCCATATGCCCACCAGGGATGAATACTAGACACAGCCCTCACAAACATGGAAGAATGCTGTAGCCCACTCGGTGTAGTGCCCTCTCTGGTAAGGTCATACCATAAAGCTGTGCCCTTCAAAATATAAATCAGTGCTCTGAACCCAACAAACAATGCAACTGTCAGGAACTACTCTAAGGCAAACTTCCATTATTAAATGATAACCTGTCAAAATTCCAAGCTACTCCAAACCCAGAGAACACAGATGCCTATGCAGAATTGTTCTCTGAAACCCTGTACCACCATGTTAATAGATACATAGAAACAGCTGTACTTACTAGATATATGCCCGGAACAAACTCAAAAACAAACCACCTTGGTAGAATCCAAACATAAACAGATTGCACAACAAAATGACATAAGTTATTTCTAAAATTAGGAAGTACAATGCCCAACAGGATAAGTACTCTGTCATCAAACTAAATAAACAGCTACAATGATGTATTAATGCTACCAAAGAGAATTTTGAGGTAGAGATAAACTCCCAGCCCAAGGACAACCACAAGGTTTTCTTTAGCTATGTCTAAACAGAACAGTATGCAGGAATGAATGCAAACTAAGCCAGACACCCCCTCCCCACCTTCTCCCCAGGTAATACCATCAAACATAACCCCCCCCCCCCAACTGTCACTATGGAGCAGATCTTTGATGTGCTTTCTAAGACCAAGAACAGCTGATAATATCCAGGGATGCCACTTGAATAGCCTAAAAAATGACCTAACAGGACATCTGAAGTCACTATTTAACCATAACCTCAAGACAGACTTTCTGCCATGCGAATGGGGGACTGCATCTGTCATTCCTCTGTACAAGGGCAGTCCATCAAAGGACCCTGGAAACTACAGACCCATAAGTCTGACTAGTCTCTTATACAAAGGCATGGAAAGAATTATCATGGAAATAGTAAATAATGACATAGGAAAACTTCAGACACTGGGTCTGACCCAATTTGGCTTTGTCAAGGGCAGATCATGCCTCCATAACTTGGCTGACTTCTTTGAAAAAGTCACCGAGGCAATGAATGGGGGCAAAATGTGTGCATACTGCCTATCTGGGCCTGGTTAAGTCTTTTGATGCAATACTCCATTCGGACATTGTAAGCATACCCATGGAATTAGGCGTAGACCCTTATGTTATGCTCCGGGTAGTCAGCTGACTCTCAGGACCCAGGAAGTTAAGATGAGAGAAATCACGTCAAGAAAGAGGCTGGTAGCTGGCAGTGTCCATTAGGGTTTTGTGCTGGGTCTGCTTCTTTTTGGCATTTACTTCACTGATACCACAATGCCAAATTCAGAGAACCAAACAGCATTCCAGCCAGTGGTAAAAAAAAAGTGTTAAATTACCAAGTAAATCACATAATGCAAGGGAGCACAAAGAAGTCTCTTGAATAAAATAAGCCAAATAATTAAAAAGGAAACATTTATTAGCCACACTTAGCACTTTCATTTCTCTAATGCCTTGGGACTTTTTCAGAATAAAAGAACTTCCTCTTGAGTTCATTATATAACTAGTCAAGTAAAAGCCACACCCATATCCACAGCTAGTCAATCCCCTAGAAATTTAAAGAAACAAGACCATTTAAATGCACATTATTACACTGCTAAAAAGTACCCCTATGAAATACACATCTAAATTCATATTCACCTATTATTCATCTCAAAGTCCAAATCAAAGTTAAAAACTCTAAAAATATTCTTTCATATTTGTGCAAGCACATAAGATGTTTATCATGTCAGTGGTTTATTGCCTAATAACCTTAGTGGCTTCAATGTTAGGCAACAAGTAAGGGATGCATGGCGTTGGTCTTAAGTTGCCATTCAAGTTCCTTACAGTCCAGCCTTAACTTCCAGGGGCCACACCTGAGGTACTGGTCCTCTATAGCCATGATGAAGAAACCAAATCCATGTCCTTCAAGGTTTTGGATGCGTCTCCATTTCTAGAGTCTTGTTTTTTGACATCCCTCAAGTGGTCATTAACCCTTTCTTAAAAAATGCTCTTTCAGTTTTATCAATATAAAAAGAGGTGCATTTACTACATGAAGCAATATATTCTACCCTCCTGGTGTCACAATTGCACCTCCCTGGACTTGTGAAATGAAGCCGTTACCCCAATGACTCCTTGTGCATTCTGTCTATTGTACTCTCAAGCATTCCCATAAACACCAAATGAAACATTTCCCCAATGATCCCTTCAGCAGTCAGTCCATATATGCACAAGCGCTCCTGCTGACCACCAAATTAAGCATTTTCCCCAACTACCCATTCTGCAGTTTGTCCATATTTGCACAAGCACTCTCCTGACCAAACAATGAAGCATTTCCTCCAGTGACTCCTTGTGCAGTCTGTCTTTTGTATACCCAAGCACACTCCTAAACACCAAATGAAATATTTCCCCAATGATTCCCTTCAGCAGTCTGTCCAGGTATGCAAAAGCAATTAGAATTTTTACATGGTTCTAGTTTTCACCCTATACATTTAATCAATTCCTTACCATATGAGGAACTATTATGACTGCATAGAATTTGTAATAATATAAGGGATTTATCTAAGGCAGTTCTATCCACTTCTAAAATGTTTTTGAGGAGAGGCTATTCATTGTATACTATTTTTGATGCTTTGGATAAAATGTATAATTATTTTAATTCCAAAATTAATAAATGTAATCACATGAAAAATGTACATAGTAATAGAAATGTACAATTGCAAAATAATGTGTATGTGTTTATGACATATAATATTTTTAGTGAACAGATACAACAACAGGTTAAATATTATTGGAAAGTCTTGACAAGGGAAGAAAAACTAAGAAAGCTATTCAACCATCATCCTGTTTTTTCATTTAAAAAGGGAACCAGCTTGGCTGATAAACTGGTAAAATCTTACTTTATTGCCCCTGTAGATAGTGTTGCAATAAATCCATTATTGAGGGGAACTTTCCCCTGTGGTAAATGCAATGTTTGTGAGTTGGTTGTTCAACCTTTTGATAAAATTGGAAATAATAACTTTAATGTGCTAGGGAATTTTTCATGTGTTACTGAAGGAATTGTGTATGCTTTATGTTGTCCATGTAAATTAATATATATAGGTGAGACCAAGAGAATGTTTAAATGTCATTTGCAGGAACATGTTAGAGACATAAAAATGTAAAATAGAAAGCTCTATCGCTTTACATTTTAAAGAATGTCACAATAGTGACTATAAATTATTACAGGCAACTGTTTTAGAAAAATATTTTGTGAAACTAGGAGATGAGGAAATGTTAAAAGATCAATTGCTATTTAAAGAATCTTTATTGATTCTAAAATATAATACTATGGTTCCACAGGGTCTTAATTGTGAGATAATTGTAAGTACTTTATTTAATTATATAAATTTGTATCTAATTTTTTAAATTGATTTATTAATTGTTCTTAGTGGGTATTTAAGGGGAATGCTTTGGTAATGTTTTGTATACTTCTTGAAGACTGTTTAAGTTGAGGCGCTAAAGTCAGAGAATAAATTGGATCTTGTCTGCAGTCTGTGTGTCATTTTGGAAACTGTTATTTGCTTCTTTCTTTGTGGTTATGCAAAAGCAATGTCCTGCCTACAGACTTAAACATTTCCTCAGCGATCCCTTTTACAGTCAGTCCAGTTTTGCACAAGCACTCCCCTGTCCAAAAAAATGAAACATTTCAAACATTTCCAACAATGGCAGCTTCAGCAGTCTGTCCAGGTATGCACAAGCTCTCCCACTGACCATCAAATTAAACATTACAACCAATGATCCCTTCAGCATTTTGTCCTGGTATACACAAGCATTCCCCTGACCACGAACATGTTAATAAATTACAAATCAAATTATTCAGGCATTAAAAGATAAATGATGTGAAGGATGGAGTTGTACGCACTGTCTCCAGTCATGCTCAAAGTAGGAGTGGCTTCACAAAGTAGGTGGTACTTTTGAACTTTCAGACACCGCAACCAGGATGAGTGAAAAAGTCTATATACACCTTTAATGAGCTTCAAGCCTCATCATGCAAACAAGGTACACAGCAGTGGGCTGGCCACAACTACACCTGCTGTCTTTCTGAATCCCAGTCATGTTCTAAGTAGAAAACAAATTCTAAATAAAAACTGAACTCATGAGTTGAGTAGCACACAGCAGGCTCATTAACAGGATCATTAGAAAGTTGGACATGAAATTTTCCCACAATGTTCAGCTTACATTACAACACAAAATCTGCATTTTTAAACAATTCATAACATTAAATATTTGACTAAAATATTTAAATTATTTAAACATTTAAGCACATCTAATGAAAGATAGCAGAAGTTTAACAAATTGTTGCAGGACATGGTAAGGAAATCCATAGTTAGTCATTTTCCGCTGTTTTCTTTCAAGTCTGGTTTCCTCTTTCAGACTGTTTGTATGAGTTCCAAATTAGATCATCCCATAGTTAAAAAGACAGTGAGCTTTATAGTAATGAAGAAAACTAAGCAATACCCAGGAGAGGTGGTGAAAATATCACCATTCACCTTGATGACGCACTGCCCACAGCATTTTATTATCTATACCAGTGAGTTTCTCCATTATAAATTCTTCCTCCTAAATTTTAATTTAAATATGTGAGAAGTTTAGATGGGTTAGATGTTTACAATGATGAATATATTCATAGGAACTGAATTTGATGATTTCATGTACCCTAACAGCATGTTTATAAAACATAAAGAAAAGCATATCAACACCTTAACTAATGGCCATTTGTATGAATATAGCTCTTACCATAATGTTAAGCAGTTAATGTTGTTTGGATTTTAATAGTTTTGGAATTAGTTTTTACTTCCAAATGCATTGCCAGGTTGGTAACAGTTCAAGTTGATGAATTGATTTTTCAGCAAAATAGACAAAGGCAGTTAGGTTTTCACTATAATTTATGACTACCTAATATGTAGGTATGTGTCTGTGATATGCTGATTCTCTTAAAATTGTCATGCTGGTCTGTACTGCCTTTAAAGAAAAACTCTGTCTTAGAACTCAAAAAAACATGTTTTTATTATATCTTTGTTTTCTGAGCTATTTTAATGCCTCAGAATCACTCAAAGTGTTTCTTTTATAATTGTAATATGTTTCCTCAAAATAGTGGATGATGGGGCCTCCCTTGGTAACATGATCTTGCTTTCTTGCTTTAATTCCTTCTTCCCAGAATACATTTCAAGTCTTCTTTATATGAATCATGCTAGACATAAGGAAATTATGTTTTCTCATGCCATTAAAATAGAATGGCAGGACTGTTAAGCATTGTCATCTAAGACACCTTCTGTAAGGTACTGTACTTCTATATTTCCCTGACTGAGCCTCATTTATGTGTCTGTTACAGCTTGCTCTATGCTATAAATAGCTGTTAGCTACCTGCAGCAAAAGAAAGTAGGTAAATAGCAGGCTTTTGTAAAGGGATTCTTTTGTATTTTGAAAAGAATTGGCAGACCTTCCCCATGCACTCATGCTGAGTTTTGAAAACTCTCACTGCAGTGAATGATTCTTGCTGTATCACGTACAGGCTACAAGTAGTAGGACTCCAAAGTAAGGCTGTCAGCTACTTCCCAATGCTTTCAGTGGGAAATTTATTTTTCGCTTGTGAATAATGCAGAATTAAAATGTGCTATACTAGTTCCTTAATTATTTCTGTTATGTTCACCCCCCCCTTTTTTCTATTTTGTATTTATTTATTCTTTGGTAACCAGGAAAGTGAACTGGTCCCAGGACCCTTTACAGCCATGATGCTGGTTACACTGGTAAAGATAATAACAAGTAATAAATGCACTTAATACAAGGAAAAAATACTGACATAAAAACATTGACAAAGCTTGCATGTGTAACACATAGCCAATGTGTGACAGTGAATAAGTAAAACATTAAGCAACCGTTACTAGAATGTATACATTAATAATGCTTAACTCTACTATGAAAAGTTTATTATATATATAACAAATTGTATGCAACCATTTTGTGCACACACACACACATTTATATATATATATATATATATATATATATATATATATATATATATATATATATATATATATATATATATATATATATATATATATATATAAATATATATATAAAAAGTCTATATCAGATAGTCGAAGTGCCGTAACTCAGAACACCTAATGGTCGAACCATTATGTTCGAAGTTATAGAACTTCAACTACCGATAAAAAAATAAAACTACAACAGACAAAAAAATAAAATGTAATCAGAAGGGCAAGCTCCCCTGCACCCCCCACATGGGGGCTGCACCCCCTACACCCCCCTGCTACTTAAATATACCAAGTCTCAGATCACACCACATTGAAGTGAATGGAAACCTCCACTTATGGAGATTTCCATTCACACGCTCGAACGTTTACAAATTCGAACATGTGGTCTTGACCACATGTGGTTCTAACTTGTAAAAGTTTGACTACATGATAGGAATCCATATATATATATATATATATATATATATATATATATATATATATATAGTACACATGTACAAAAGCATATGTGTGTGTGTGTGTGTGTGTGTGTGCGCATGTGGGTGAGTGTGTGTATAATGGAGAACCAGAATTAATGCCTGTGTGTGTACTTTGTGTCTTTTAAAGAGAAAAACAAATCAAAAATGGAAATTTGTATATATATATATATATATATATATATATATATATATATATATATATTTGTGTATATGGTTTCACTTCATAATCACGAATTGCTGAAATATCGAATTTCAGCATGAAGCCAAAACTTCAAAATAATGAAAGTGCATAAGCATGAATAGATCTATGTCGAATTTGCGCTTATGCATTTACGTTATCTTATAGAAGTGTTTGGCTGGGATGGTGGCTGCAGTGTAAGGTGAGTGAGTGTGTGTGAGTGTTTTTGTAACTTGTACTAGTGAGTTAAGGTAGGGAGGTGGAGGTATGAGTATGTGTGTTGACTGTGTGTAATTTTTTTTTTTCACTGTTTGTACAATCTCTGAGTTAGTATAGATAAGTAGTGGAGGTGTGGGAGCGCAGGGGGGCTTGCCTCCCTGCATTTCTGTAGTGTAGGTGTGTGTCTGTGTGGTGTTATGTTGTATGTAATTGTTTTGTTCTGTGGGTGTTATAGTTTGTGTGTTGTGTGCTGTATGCTGTGTGTTCGATGTTGTGATTTCATGATTGTGAAGTGTCGGTGTTGTGATGGTTTCGGCTTTATACTGTCGATATTTCAGCATTTCGGCAATATGAAGTGAAACCATAAATATATATATATATATATATATATATATATATATATATATATGTTTATACATAAACACACACACATATATAAATATATACATATTTTATATATATATATATATATATATATATATATATATATATATATATATATACAGAAATATATACAGTTGTGTGTGTGTGAGTACATAAAAATGTAGCATGTGGAATACTATACGTTTGTTATACTACTGTGTTTAAATGCACACTTCTGGCTGTGTCTGGCTGTGTTTGGCTGTGTTTGTGTGTGTGCAGTTAAACACAGTTAAATATCTCTGATTTCCTTTTCTTAATGTTTTAATACAAGGGCACATAGTAAATGTATATTAAAGTAAATTTAGCTGTATATTACAGCTGCCATCAATGGTCACATTTACTTTGTGGACTAAAAAACACTCATGCACATTTACTACTGTAAGGATTAACTCAAAGTCAGTGAGAATCTCTTACCATCCATCTATGTGTACCAGATATGCATCCTCTTCTGGGAAGATGTCACAAAGAAGCATAAAAGAACAGTATCAGTGCACCTAATTGATAAGGCTGCCACCTGTCTTTCGTTCTGCAGAACAGTCTTGATTTAGGCAGTTCTGTCCTGTGGGGGGGGGGCTTAAAAACTGTAAATGTGTTGATACTTTATATGATAAAATATTTTCTGACTTTTCTCTAAATGTTACAGAAATATTTGATACTATGTTTAAGTTATCTTAACATATAAATTATAAATAACCAACATTTAAAGCTTAGCATTTCAGTACTCTGATGCTACTTATGTAAATTTGTTAGATGATGTGACAACTGCCTTTAAACCCCTGACTGATCTAATTGCTTTGTTTTGCTGTGAAAGGGGGGTGTTAAGTTCTCCTCTCTGCAATAAAAACAGTAGAAAACAGTTCCAAATTTATGTCAGCTGCTATGTTCCTGACATTAGCAGGATTAGTTGCCCATCTAAGATTGACAGCAGTACCTGACAGGGTAAACTACAGATTTAACTGTAGCAAGATTACTTTCCCATCTAAGATTGACAGCAGTATCTGACAGGGTAAACTACAGATTTAGCTGTGTCTATGATATTTCAGGCATAGATGAATTCCTCTACAAAGTATGTGAGAAGTTTAGCGTAAAAAAAGTAGGTGGGCTTTCCCTTCCATTGATTCCAGTGCAAGGAAATGAAAGTTTTAAAAAGTACAAGCAGTTTTCTGGTACCTATATAGTACTGGTACCAGATTGACTTAAACTGTGGTAGAGGTTATAGTTTTCCTTTAAGAAAAACTCAAACTGAAACCATCTAGACATGTTAATGTTTAGTAATATATATGATTAATAGAAGCTTTAAGAAATAAAATCAATGACCAACTACAGAGCAATTGGGCTGGGAATAGAAGCCTGCAATTTCTCATAATTTGTGAAAAAAATATTTGTACTATTTAATGACATTTTCCACAATTTTGTAGTGACCCAGCTTATTAGATTTATAGCTATACTAGTACCAAGGAAATGTAGTTTTCCAGCCTTAAGAGTAGTGTACACTTTCCTTTAGAAAGAACAAAGCACAAAAGCTGAAAACTAGTTGTACAGGAATGATTACTTTTGATATCGGTATACAAATTACTAAAATAGACTGCTGTCACTTCTTATATCCATGTCAAAGATTCTTTTGCATTTTTATTAAAAATAGTCAATGATAGTGGGAGGTTAGCATAATGGTTAAGGTATTTGCCTTACAGACACAATGTACAGGGTTTGGTTCACACAGGGGGTAATTGGCTAGGCTTAAAATGTCTCACAAGGGCAGTTAGCTTAGTACTAATCCAGGAACCTAAGAAAATGATTCTAGCTGGCATTGGTTGTTTAAATTATGGTTTATTAAGTTAAAGCTTTCGCCCTTGTCAGCCTCATCAGTATATACTTTTCTGTTTTCTATATAAAAAAGCCATGTAAATAGCAGTGAAAAATTTAATCCAATAGCAGTTTAGCTGATTAATTTCAATGACAGTGATTGGAATAGTGGTACATACATAGTTTGCATCTTTATCATGATTGGTGCAGTTTTGGCTGTTGATCATTGTGCTAGGTATAATATCAAATAACCAAGGAGCAAAACCAACAGATAAACTCAAACCACCAAGAAGAAAGACCTCAGTGCCACCAGAAAGTTTATTGAATGTTGAGCGCTTTCATCTTATAAGACCAGACTTCATCAGAACAACTAACATACAAAACACTCCCCTTAAATACATTCCCTTGACAATTAATACAATTAAAATTTAAAGTCACAACCTTTAAAATCTAAAATAATACATACTACTACATAAAACAACCATGTCTTTTCATTTTTAAAATGCTAGAAATACTTGTACATTCATTCAATCCTGGAAATTGTGTTGCATTCAATATCAATTGCCAGCGTAATTCACATTCCTCTAACTTTTCTGGAACTATTTTACGTTGTGCATTGGTTTTAACTTTTTTGGATATATCAGAAATATGTTCATATATCCTAGATTTAAAAGTTCTAACAGTTTTTCTTACATAAAATGCAGGGCATGACATGCACTTTGCCAAGTAAACAATATTGCTAGATAAACAATCAAAATGTGAATGTATATACAGTTTAATACCATTCAAAACAAAAACATGCCCTGTTTCCATTACATAGGTGCACTAGTTATACCTTCCACATTTAAAATTTCCTATTTTTCTATTGGTGTGTCCTCCTTTTGTTAGACAACCACCCCTCTCCAAAAGATTCTTAAGTCCCTTTTAAAAACACATCTAGGGGTGCTACCAAAGAGATCCAATAAATCTTGATCTGAAATTAATAAGGGCCAATTTTTCTTGATGATGCCACATATTTCATCACTATCTTTGCTGTATGTGCAGACAAAAGAAAACCACCCATTAAACTCAATGCTGCCCCTATCAACAATTTGATTCTCTGAACTCAGAAAATTATCATTATTTATGTTTAAAATGGGTGAATAAATATTCCTATTTCTCTTGTCTATAATTTCCTTATATTGTTCAACAAATGCTCAAGGTAACATCGGGCTGTAAACATTTTCAGAATAAATTAAATTTCATGCACAATATCTGCATCTCTCCTGACCATTCTGGCTGCCCTCACAAGTTGGCTTTTCACCACTGCCTTCTTCTGATGAGGTGGATGGCAGCTAGAATAGTCCAAATATGCATTTGAGAATGTAGATTTCCTAAAAATCTTTGCGTATAGTTGCTATTTGCTCAAAGTCCAGTAAACTTTCAACATCCAAATAAGATATTCTATTTCTACTATATTCATGAGTCATCATCATCTTCTTTTGGCTGTTCCCATTAGGGGTTGCCACAGCGGATCACCTGTTTCCATTACTTCCTGTCCTCTGCATCTTGCTCTGTCACACCAACCACCTGCATGTCCTCTCACTACATCCATAAACCTTATCTTAGGCCTTCCTCTTTTCCTGTTACCTGGTAGCTTCATCCTTAGCATCTTTTTCCCAATATACTCAGCATCCCTCCTCAGCACATGTCCAAACCAACATAATCTTGCCTCTCTGGCTTTGTCTCCAAACCTTCCAACCTGGGCTGACCCTCTAATATACGTATTCCTAATCCTGTCCACCCTCATCACACCCAATGCAAATCTTAACATCTTTAACTCTGCCACATCCAGCTCAAACTCCTGCCTTTTTGTCAATGCCACTGTCTCCAACCCATATAACATAGCTGGTCTTACTACCCTCTTGTAGACCTTCCCTTTCACTCTTACAGGTACTCGTCTGTCACAAATCACTCCTGACACTCTTCTCCACCCACTCCATCCTGCCTGTACTCTCTTCTCACCTCTCTTCCATACTCACCGTTACTCTGAACTATTGACCCCAAGTATTTAAACTCATGCACTTTTGCCACCTCTACTCCTTGCATCCTCACCATTCCTCTATCCTCCCTCTCATTCACACACATATATTCTGTCTTAATCCTGCTGACCTTTATTCCTCTTCTCTCTAGAGCATATCTCCATCTCTCCAGGGTGTCCTCCACCTGTTCCCTACTCTCACTACAGATCACAATTTCATCTGCAAACATCATAGTCCATGGGGACTCCTGTCTGATCTCGTCTGTCAACCTGTCCATCTCCACTGCAAATAAGAAAGGCTCAGGCTACTGTCAACCTTCAAAGTTCCGACCCTCACTACCACAGTCCTAGCCTTTCTCCTCTCTTCCTGCCTTTGGCCATGCCTTCCCCCTCCTCTCCTCCTTCGGCCAACAGTAGCCCAATTTCTGCCAGCACCCTGTTGGCTAACAGTACTGGTGGTGGTCATTGTTAACCCAGGCCTCAACCAATCTGGTATGTAAATATTTACTGGTGTCCACATGAATGATTTGGCCAAGTTTTACACTGGATGCCCTTGCTGACGCAACCCTCCCCATTTATCCGGGCTTGGGACCGGCACAAAGAAATGTACTGGCTTGTGCATCCCCAGTGGCTGGGTTAATGTAACATTGTATCAAGTCAAATTAAAAGTGTAACAGAAAGAAGTTATGAAAGTTGCCCTTTCACATTTAACGGTGACAGTCTGGATTGCAAACAGTTAGCACAGCCATGTACTCACATGATATTAAACTAAGACTGCAAACACTGCAGATGTATCCCTTTCTTTATGTCTAGTGCTTCATTCCAGTATCTATGTGTTCATAATAGCAAGTCTATCACTGTTTAATTGCCATATGTTATCTTTACCAATGATTAAATTACTCAGTTTAATATGGACAAAATGTCTTACTAAGGGGCAGTAACTGTGGTCATTAGAGCCAGCATTTGAATTTTAGAACTGCTGTTCTCATAAATCAGTGTACTTTCAGACTTTTTAGTAAGTCTCTTCTCCCTGACACACCCTCAGTAGGTGTATATGAAAGAGGGGAGACTGTGAAAGCTGATTGTCCCTGCAGGCAGAGTAATCATAGACACCTGAAAGCCATTAACAAGGAACACTTCTCAGTGCTCATCCTTGAATTGCTAGAGCATGTGCATGTAATCATGTAGGTCTTTATACCATGTTTATACTCCCTATACTTACCACAGCTTTCGGTATTCAAGAATGCTAATGACTTCACACCTCATTTGCATACCCACAGTATTCATAGGGCTGAATCTGCATTATATCAAGGTAAGCATGTAGGTAATGCACTTGTATCAAAATCAGAAGACTGTTTAGAACCACAGAGCTCAATACTGCTAGAAAACAATACTTTGGGAGATTTATCTATTTTCTACAGTGCTGTTTTATAAAACTATGTTGCTGTTTCTTAATGCTTTTGTTTGATATTAAAAGGTGAACTGCAATGACTGCTGAAAAGCAGTTTTATTATTTTACATTTTTCTGTAATCCCTTTCTTTGCCATAGCCATGTCTGCATTTCTAAAATTATGCTATTGAATGCTACAAGACTTTTTTGTTTGTATGTCATATTGGCAAAATTATTAAAGATGACTGTATTGCAGCTATGAAGGAAGAGTTTTACCTGTGTTAGCAGAAAAAGAAAAATGTCTGCTGTTTGTGGATTTCTACCATTCCTGAATGCCACACAGTGGATACGGCATTTATAATAGTTTGGTGTTACTTTTCTAATGCTACATTTATAACTGTTGTTGTTAATGCTGCAATGTATTACACCATTAAACTTGTGTTATCTCCATTACACAAGTGTTGTCTGCTCTAATATTTGAGTTTTAAATGGACTTCTTTTGGGGGAAGGCAAACCTGATTGTATTCATAGTGAGCAATTAACACATTTAAACTGTTTGTGTGCATGTTGTATGCATGCAGTATATATATATATATATATATATATATATATATATATATATGGGTCTACTTTAAAAGACCAAACCGACGATTCCTCGACACGCAGAAAACGAAGACCAAACGACTGACAGGTAAGTTTATTGACAGGGTGATTTGCCGACAGCAGAAAGACCGACAAGGGTAATGTGTGATCGCGACTCGGTAAGTGTGCGACAGTGACGGAGTTAGGAGCGGTCAGGTAAGTGTGCGATATTGTGGGATTTTGGGTTAGGCAGTGGGACAGGTGAGTGTGTGTTAGTGTCGGAGTTAGGGTTCGGGTAAGGTAAGTGTGTGATAGTGAGGGACTGTAGTTTAGGGATGGGTTAAGTGAGTTAGGTTTAGAGTGCGGGTAGGGTGTGTGTGCGATAGTGACGGGCTTTATGTTTTTGGGTGGGTTAAGTGAGTTAGGGTTAGGGTGCAGGTAGGTGAAGTGTGCGATAGTGTCGGACCTTGGGGTTAGGGGTGGGTTAAGTGAGTTAGGGTTAGGGTGCAGGTAGGTGAAGTGTGCGATAGTGTCGGACCTTGGGGTTAGAGGTGGGTTAAGTGAGTTAGGGTTAGGGTGCAGGTAGGGTGAGTGTGCGATAGTGTCGGACCTTAGGGTTAGGGTTTGGGTTAGGGCTAGTGGCTATGCTATATAGTGTAATGTGTTGTTTAAGTTCGGTGTGTCGGTGTAATGGTGTTCGGTGTTTTGCGTTGTCGGTTTTGTGTGTTTTCGGTTATCTGGTCTCGGTGATTTGTGTGTCGGCGAACTGGCGTGTCGGTCTTTCAAAGTAGACCCATATATATATATATATATATATATATATATATATATATATATACATATTCGGTAAAAAGTGTGTTTGTGCAATAGTCCTAGACCCATATATATATATATATATATATATATATATATATATATATATATATATGTATATATGTATATATATATATATATATATATATATATATATATATATATATATATATATACATATATGTAAATGTTTGTGTCTGTTTTCTGTTTCATCTCATACAGGGACATGGCACCCATCAAGAAATCTGTATCCTAGCCACCATATAGTGATGCTGAAACTGTGGTCATTATCCAGGCCTTACATTACCATGGAGGTTTTCTGTTAGGGAGAGGTAGAGGTGACAAATCTGCCCGAGACAGGTTATGGCAGTAGGTGATTGATGATATTAATGCTGTTGGGGTGCATGGGGGAAGCTACCCCCAAATACAACAAAATGAGCAAGTGACGCTGCCCACTGTAGAGCCTGAAAACAGGTGGCTACGGGGGTTGTTCCTGCTACCAAAGCACTACTAACTGCATCAGAGGAGTTCCTGTCCACTGTCTTAGATTCAGATATATCAGCAGAGGTTTTCACCAGAATCCTTGACATTGGTCGAGATGTGGATAACAAGCAAGCAGATCTTCTAGGTATGCAAAAAAGCAAGTGTCGTTATATATTTATATACATATATCTAAGATATAAAATATATATATATATATATATATATAGAGAGAGAGAGAGGGAGACAGTGATAACTGTGAGTCAGACTACAGCCATACAGAAATATTGGAGTTTTCTTTGGAGTTGGGAGTGACATTCAGCTGTTCACTAATTTTTTATGAGAACAGTTTTAATCTGCACTTCTGAAGGGGGCTGTTCTCTACTTAGCAGACTTCACTCCTTTCCATTCCTCTTATACAGGCATTTCTAGATTGTAGACAGACAGCCCACCTGCACAATTGTAAGCACACATTTGTTTATTGTTATACTGTAATACTGTATATAAGGTAGATTCAGGTCTATGATATGAGAGCAAAGTTTGTGTTGCTTTATCATCTTTTAAGAAGTTTAACATAGATTTGTATAAGGAAAATATGTGATAAATTTTATTCTCTATTTTCTGTTTGTTGTGTTTATTGCTTGTTATTGTAGGTTATCTTGATACTGGCACTGTGGAACTCTTAGCACCTGATGTAGGAGTATTGTTAGCCTTTGATGTTGATGGTAATGATGAACAGACACAGTTTAGGGGTACAGAGGGTCAGTCTGACAATGAGGTTGTGACTCCCACATCCCCTGCCCATATTTTGTACATAGTATGCTTACGCACACTCAGGACACAGAGATCTCTGATATATATTTCAGGTTGAGGGTGACGCAGTTGATAAGGCTAGTGTTTTTACTCTGGTTGCAGAGACAGTTGCTTCTCCCAGTGCCATTGTGAGGGTGTGGTGCCACACAGGAGGGCTGATAAGAGTTCTTGGAGAAGGCCTGCTGTCCACTCTCCTCCTGATGCTGTTGTGTCATTTGGTGCCACCAGACATATGGTAGGGCCTTAGTGGAGGCACAGGTGTATTCCACCAAGGCCTCAGAAGAGATAGTGCAACCACTAAATAACATGCATTCTGATGTGAGTTACTCCCTGAACTGTGTGGGCAGCTCCTTAGGATGAAAAACAGACTTGATCAGGTAGTTTCTATAATGCAATGTCTGTTGGAGTGGGTGGGCATCCATGTGGCAGATAGCCACTGCATCTTCTGTTATTAGGAGAAGTGGTTGTGCAAGATCCCGCTCCCACAGTGACACTACATCCACTGCTACATCAATGATTGCAATGTCCATACTCAGATTGGTAGGCCATGGAGTCATGATTCTGGACGTAGTCATGAGGAGAGCTCATACAGCAGATGTCCCTCACATTCAGGTCGCACACTGACTTCTAGCTTGGGCCATGCAAGTAGCAGTACAACTCATGGCAGAGGTGGTTCTCATGGTCAGGATTGATGGTTCTGAACTTTGTACTCTAGCATGCATGGCTCACACATGTCCAAAATGCCAGGACATAGTGCTAGCACACTGCTTGATTGTGTTCATACAGACACACACATACAAAAAAAGTGTTTTGCTTGCCCATGCCACTTCACAGAAATGCAAACTCTCTGAACAGTACTGTTCAGTGCTGTCCATCTATGGAATGCATATGTGTCACTGACGACAGTATACTCTGACAGATACATGTGTTACTTACTCACATTCACTCACTTCTTTGGTGTCAGCCTTCCCTTCTTACCCCCAGCCTGCCATCCTGTGCAAATGATGATGACTGTATCCTGCCCTTTGCATATGTCTGTGTGATTCAAACAACACACAATATTGTATTTTTCAATATACATTGCAGAAGAAATGTTGCTGAATTCTTGTTCATACTCATTTGTGAATGACTGCTTCTATGATTGTTAAACCTCATTGTGTTTCAGTTATTATTGTCATAACAGGAATGGAAGTATTAGGTCCTGCAGTCTTGATTCTTGCTATAGTTGTGCAAATGAGGGCATAACTGGCCTGATCCATGTTTTATAGATGATGTTAAAGTGATGCTTGATGCACAGTATTATTTCTCATGCGTACATGAATATAGCAAAAATCTGACAGTGGCAATATTATTAACATAACGGTAAACCTTGGAGAAATGCTCCACTTAGGGGTATATTGCACATTTCCATATGAGAGTAATCAGTTTCATAACATATTTATATTTTGTTACAGTTTTCACACTTACCTTGTCATTAGTGCAGGTACAAATTGTGTCCTGGGGTTGTCCCTGCCTGCTACAATCAGAATACAGCCATTACTTGGATAAGTAAAGGTTGTGCTGTTCAAAAGGCATCAATTTTAAAATTTGTATGTGTGTGGAATTTCAAGCTTGGAGCTACGTAGTGAGTGTGCATGTGTGCTATCCTTGGCCTCCTTGCTAGAGCCAGGCCTTTCTGTGCATGTGCATGTCTCCCAACATCATCTGCAGCTACTGGTTCTCCCTCAGATTCCTCATTCAGCAATTCAAACATACATCCTCTTATATTTCTAGTTTGAGTGTGGGCCTTTTATCTTTACTCATTGGGGTTGTGTAGGCTTCTCAAGGGTATCATAAGCCAAGGTTCCAGTGCATAACATACCCTTGAGGAGTGTCACGCATAGCAAGCCTGATATACAACTTGTGACGCCTCATCACTGGCCCAGTAATGAAGGAACACCATTCCTCACCACTAGCACCAGTGGGGGATGTACATTGGGAGAATGACAAGTACACACACAGTATTTCCAGATGCAGCACTCTGCAACAAGTGCAATTTCCCCTAAGAGCACCCAGAGACCACAGTCAGTCCAGGGCTGGTTTCCCACTCTTTCTCCAGATCCCCAATAAGATTCCTCACTGGCACAGCTATAGAGTTGAGATCCCAGCTGAGTAGTCAAGCCAAGACCTCCAGCACCCTCTCTGTCCAACCAGTGCTTTGTGTCCCTGTCCAAGTAGCTGACACACACACACTTTGAAGTTTGATTTATACAAACATACACACCCACACACATACACACACACACACACACACACACACACACACACACACACACACACACACACACCTGGGAAAGGCTGGCACAGGTTTACTAGCTATATCCCCTTCTCCCCACACTATAAGGTAGTTATCACTGCCACCAGCCATGTCCTTATCAGTTACTTTAAGGCCTTTAACAAATAGTGTCCAATCTTACTGTGTAATGTTACTATCAATACAAATGGTAGTTTGACCAAGAGCAAGGCTATTAGGCGTGGCCTACTCAATGTCACCAAATAAATATGCAAGTACTCACAGAACTTAAATATGTTTCACAAATATCAGCCACAATGAAAGGTTTAAATATATTTAATAATAAATAATAAAAGAACAAGAAAATACTCGGTATATAATCACAGTTGCATCAGAGGTCAAAAGCATAGGAAATATTTAAAACAACATTGCAGGACAGTCTCAAATAAATAAAGAAAAACATCTAAATTAAGCTTTGCTATATTCCTGACTATATCTAAAAGAATTATATTGTTCCCTAGACTTACTTACAGAGCAAGCAGGCAGATATGGTGAGTGGATGTTCTTGTCAGGTCAGAGACAAAATACAAAATGTTATCTCTCTCTCTCAGAGAGTTCTTAAATTACTATCCCAAATATTACTGCTGTAGCTTATAGCTTGTAGAATGACATCACTTCTTGTCATCTGACTCTGTCCAAAGTGAAACCCCCATTGATGCAGATGGTAGCATTCAGCATCTACTTGTGAAAATACATAGACCTCAAATTTATTGGCAAATGGTGAAAGTCATAAAATAATTTACATTTCTCCACATTTAAAGACAATACAAAAAAACTTCTAGCTCTAGACATTATATCTCCTGTTGTACTGAAACTAAAAGATAACATCTCTTTTTATGGCCCAGCCATAAAGAAGTTCAGTCTCACCTATTCTTCTGAAGTTAACTAATCATGTTGCAGTTTCCATTGTTAAAATGTATACATCTAAACAGTTACAAGAGTGCATATGCATTTCTGCTCAGTACTTTACAAAATATCTCTTCAGCACGTCTATACAATATGACATAGAGTTCTAATACATCTGTAACACAAGCATCTTACATGAAGCATGTTGACATTCACAAATGACACATAACCATTTATAAAATTCCAGATAGCTGTGCTGGCAGTATCACCCTTTTGTTACACTTATATATAAATCATGTTAATATTCACAAATGACATATAATCCTTTACAAGATATCAGATAGCTAAGCTGGCAGTATCTCCTTTTGTTACACTTCTATATAAATCATAGTAATATTTACAAATGACATATCATTATTAACAAAATTCCAATTAGCTGGGCTGGCAGTATCTCCTTTCGTCTCACAACTCACAAGTGTGCCATATGTGTGAGTCGTGGAAACTGCCTGCGCTACCTGCACAGACATTGTAGATGATCACATGGCCATTAAAGACAACCTGACAGTTTATAGAGTGGAAACCTTCTCTATTGATGTACCTCCTTCCCTGTTCCCCAGGTGAGGCTTTTATTTTTATGATTGTGCAATCTATGGCCCCAACAGTTCAGGGACGTGTGCTACTGCACTGAATTTCTCCATGTTTTTGATCTTTCCTGTGGGGGCCATGGGAAACTTGCATGTAGTAACACTGCATTTAAAAACTGATTTAGTATTCAAGAGGTTGATGTCTGTGATACCCCTAAGGTTTCTCAAGTGGGTGTCTGGAAAATACTACTAGCTATAATATGTAATGCTAAGCATACCTTTGTTTCCACTGGGGTGGGTTCTCCATGATTTCTCTGGAGCCTGACGTGGGAGCAGCAGAGGTCACATACTTCATCCAGTGCTTCAATGTGTACCCTGTATCTCTCAACAATTTCTGTCTTATGCAATCCACAATACGTCAAATAGTGTGTAAATACCCTTCTTTTCTTGCCCAAGGTCTGGCAGCAGCAGCAGTAGTAGCATCCCAATTGAAAGCCTGTTCCCTTACAGCATAATACAAACAGCAGCAGCCCCTAGCATGTTTTATTCTAAGTGTAATCATGCTTGTGTTCCAAAGAAATTGCTGTGCATGACAACAGCCGTACACGATTGCTTTATAGCTTCCTAAATAGCGCTGTCATACTGGATTGTCTAATTAGCATGTACTTCAGATCTTTAAGCTTTCCTTAGTATAGTCTATAGTTTCCCTTTGTTTGGCAGCTCTACATGCCACATAGAGCCACTCCCTGAATACCAAACAGAGTGCTGTCACGTTGGTGACGTGGCATACCACCAACACAAATGCAACATTTTGTGTAGCTGTTGATGAATTTGGTCCCCACTCTAAACACAATGTGGTCTATACTGCAAATCTTGTTGCACAATGTGAGGGACTCCATTAGTATAGACCTGAGCAATAGGTTATGGTGTAATTGATTGACCTGGAATATATGTCTTACCTGATCACAAGTGAAGATGCCTGCAAGATGTAAATAATAAGCTTTGGTGAGGAGAAATTGCAATAGCATTATTCTACCATTGCAGAAACATTCCTTAGAGGACAGAACTACAGACAATATATAATGGGTGATACCGTGAGATCACCATTTGTTTTAACTGCTAGTCATAGAGAAAATTTGAATACAAACAACAAACTTTCCTGCAGATCACAATGCGTTATGTAGCATTCAGCTGGACTGGAGACATAAACAGATTTTGATCTAGTTGTGGTATTTTAACCTATTGTAATACATATACTAAAGATAAAAAATGAAAATTCAACTCAAGCCTAGACATGAATTAGTATAACTGTAAAATACTACTTGTGTTATTCTGTTTTAGTAAAAGTTGTTATGTTCCAGTTTCCTTAACTCGAGAATGTTGTTAATGTAGCATGTGCATTTGAGTCCTGGCTTCCAATATGCTTCAAGATAAATCTGCCATTGAGGTTCCTTTTTCTGTAGCCTTATGTACAGATTGCCTTTTAATGGGCCCAAACTGACTCTCTCAATGACATGAAAAGCAAACTTCTGATGGTTCCTACAGAGCTGAACATGTCTAAACAATGGGTTGTTGGAAGTCCTGAAACCTGATGTCTGAGAGGTGTTTGATCATTCTTATCTTGAGAGGGTTAACTGTTTTTGCTAATGCACAGTGCATTGCATTTAGTGCAGCTTGCCTGCTATATCAAAACGCTGTTATTGTACTTATAAATGTCGGTGCAGACAGATTTCTTTTTCAGGTTTGGATATACAAAGTAATTAACTCATAAATGCAGCATCTACAGTCTGGGGAATCACAAGGAAGGCACCTACCTGTGGCTGTGTGGACGCAGTCATTTCTTTTTCTTTTTCTGCCCAACTTCAAATATTTTTTTCTTTTCTAATAAATAAATTTCAACATGTGAATTCTTGGAATAAGTTAGGATCATACTTTTCTGTTTTCCATCAATGTTACTTGACTGCGTGACCTATGACAGTTTTGTTTTAGAGGGGTTCAGCAGAGCTGGTTCATTATTTTGTCTGAAGAGTGCTATGGGGCTCAGTTTGTTATACTGGCTTTCCAAAAATCTGGTTGCAGTTGTTCTAGGTTGATGAGAAATTAGTCCATCTCTCCAGAAACTGGCTATTCTCATTCACTGCGATTTGATGGCATTTTTCTAAGTAATTTTGGAGTGTACACTGTTGTGTAGAGTGTATAAGTATATTCACTCATGAAGTGCATTCTTGAGCTTCTGTTCACTTCTGTCCTTATAGAAGATGTCCAGGAGTTCCACCTTATCATAACTATAGTGGTTAGTGAAGGGTACAAAACCCGTGGTGTTTTCATGTAGAATATGAAGAAGCTGTGTGCAACTCGTCCAGAGACCGTCTACATATGACAAAGATATTGTCAATAAAACATAGTAACAATCCATATATTGATAGAATTCTGACAAAGATATTGTCAATAAAACAACAGTAACAATCCCTATATTGATAGAATTCTGACAAAGATATTGTCAATAAAACAATAGTAACAATCCATATATTGATAGAATTCTGACAAAGATATTGCCAATAAAACAATAGTAACAATCCATATATTGATAGAATTCTGACAAAGATATTGTCAATAAAACAATAGTAACAATCCATATATTGATAGAATTCTGACAAAGATATTGTCAATAAAACAATAATAACAATCCATATATTGATAGAATTCTGACAAAGATATTGTCAATAAAACAATAGTAACAATCCCTATATTGATAGACTTCTGACAGAGATATTGTCAATAAAACAATAGTAACAATCCATATATTGATAGAATTCTGACAAAGATATTGTCAATAAAACAATAGTAACAATCCATATATTGATAGAATTCTGACAAAGATATTGTCAATAAAACAATAACAATCCATATATTGATAGAATTCTGACAAAGATATTGTCAATAAAACAATAGTAACAATCCATATATTGATAGAATTCTGAGGAAAAGATGGTGTTCACCTCCTGTCTGGCTAGGGTTGTAATTTTTAGCCTATGAGCCATAGCTGTTCCCACAGCTGTCCCTCTTGTTTGTTTGTACCATTTCTGATTGAAGTGAAAGTTGAGGAGGGTGCTCAGTATCTTACAAGGTGCATTTTTTTTCATTCATTTAGTCACAATGAGACATCTGAATTTCACTTAGTCAAGAAACTGGCAGTAATAACTAGATATGTTGGGTGTGTGTGTGTGTGTATATATATATATATATCTTGTATATGGATTTATGTTAGATTATCGAAGTTCTGAAACTTTGAAATTCATATGGCCGAGACCATATGGTTGAAGTTTTGGAATTTTAAACATTAAAAAAAATAAAAACCTAAAAAAAATTCTATTTTTGTAACATTTTTGCAGTGGGTCAAGCCCCTCAGAACCCCCCAGGTGGGTGACTGCACCCCCCTACTCCCCCCCCCGCTAATTAAATATATCAACTCTGAGATCGTACTACATTGTGAAAAGGGTAAATTTTCCATTCCACACTGTACAGCGATCTCCATTCAAAACATTCAAAGATACACACACACACACACACACACACACACACACACACATACATAAATATACATACATATATAGATATATAGATATAGATATAGATATAGATATAGATATTGATATATTCTTGGCTGGGGTGCCTTTTGTGCAAAGGTTGCATGTATACAAATTATGATATGCCCCACTGATAAAGGCGGTGCAATTGTAGTTATGGACAAAACTTTTAAAGGACCTGTACTGATTGGCTAGACAGAGGGACCGAGCTAGGAAAGATGTGCAGCAGGTAAAGGTGATAAATGATAATGAGGGAAACATACTCACAAGTGAGGAGAGTTTGTTGAGGAGATGGAAAGAGTACTTTGAGGGGTTGATGAATGAAGAGAATGAGAGGGAGAGAAGGTTGGATGATGTGGGGATAGTGAATCATGAAGTGCAGTGGATTAACAAGGAGGAAGTAAGGATAGCTATGAAGAGGATGAAGAATGGAAAGGTTGTTGATCCAGATGACATACCTGTGGAAGCATGGAGGTGTTTAGGTGAAATGGTAGTGGAGGTTTTAACCACATTGTTTAATGAAATCTTGGAAAGTGAGAGGATGCCTGAGGAATGGAGAAAAAGTGTTTTGGTACCGATTTTTAAGAATACGGGTTATGTGCAGAGCTGTAGTAACCACAGAGGGATTAAATTGATCAGTCACAGCATGAAGTTATGGGAAAGAGTAGTGGAAGCTAGGTTAAGAAGAGACGTGATGATTAGTGATCAGCAGTATGGTTTCATGCCTGGAAAGAGCACTACAGATGCGATGCTTGCTCTGAGAGTGTTGATGGAGAAGTACAGAGAAGGTCAGAAGGAGTTGCATTGTGTTTTTGTAGACTTAGAGAAAGCATATGACAGTGTGCCTAGAGAGAAGTTTTGGTATTGTATGAGGAAGTCAGGAATGTCAGAGAAGTATGTAAGAGTGGTACAGGATATGTACGAGGGTAGTGTGACAGTGGTGAGGTCTGCAGTGGGAGTGACGGATGCATTTAAGGTGGAGGTCGAATTACATTAAGGATTAGCTCTGAGCCCTTTCTTATTTGCAATGGTGATGGACAGGTTGACAGACGAGAACAGACAGGAGTCCCCGTGGACTATGATGTTTGCAGATGACATTGTGATCTGTAGTGAGAGTAGGGAGCAGGTGGAGGAGACCCTGGAGAGATGGAGATATGCTCTAGAGAGAAGAGGAATGAAGGTCAGCAGGACTAAGACAGAATATATGTGTGTGAATGAGAGGGAGGATAGAGGAATGGTGAGGATGCAAGGAGTAGAGGTGGTGAAGGTGGATGAGTTTAAATACTTGGGGTCAATAGTTCAGAGTAACGGTGAGTGTGGAAGAGAGGTGAAGAAGAGAGTACAGGCAGGATGGAGTGGGTGGAGAAGAGTGTCAGGTGTGATTTGTGACAGAGGAGTACCAGTAAGAGTGAAAGAGAAGGTCTACAAGAGGGTAGTGAGACCAGCTATGTTATATGGTTTGGAGACAGTGGCATTGACAAAAAGGCAGGAGTCAGACCTTGTCTTGGCAGAGCTGAAGATGTTAAGATTTGCACTGGGTGTGATGAGGGTGGACAGGATTAGAAATAAGTATATTAGATGGTCAGCCCAGGTTGGAATGTTTGGAGACAAAGCCAGAGAGGCAAGATTACATTGGTTTGGACATGTGCTGAGGAGGGATGCTGAGTATATTGGGAAAAAGGAGGAAGCTACCAGGTAACAGGAAAAGAGGAAGGCCTAAGATATGGTTTATGGATGTGGTGAGAGAGGACATGCAGGCGGTTGGTGTGACAGAGCAAGATGCAGAGGACAGGAAGAAATGGAAACAGATGATCCACTGTGGTGACCCCTAACGGGAACAGCCGAAAGAAGATGATGATTATGTCTCAAATGCTTTCTGATGTTTAACTTATGGTTTTATTCATAAGTGTGATATTGTTAGAATGATTCAACATTTTAAAGATGATGTGTATGATACATTATTAAGCAGAAAAATAAGACTAGAATTGTAGAATTACTTGGTGGTACAATACCCTATAATATCTATACTACAAGGTTTACCCAAGATTCATAAATGCATCAAAGATCCCCCGATGAGACCTATAGTCTCTGGGAGAGGTGGGCTTACTTAGCCCTTGTCTGTGTACAGAGCAAGTTGAAACCAATACTTGTGGGATCTCATACTGTCCTTAGGGACACCAGCTTTTGGAATCTCTCAGATCATATTTCTCCAGTGGGGATTCAACTAAATTTGTTTTTGTAAGTTTTGATATATCGCACCACCAGACCACTAAGATCCAGCAACAAAAATCACTTGCAGATCACTAAAGCCAATAACTCTGCTGGTGAAGCACTATTCTCTTGCATCATAGCCAAATTATGGAACTCCCTCCCACCCACAATTACCTCCGTACCATCATGCATCCACTTCAAAACTTTACTAAAAGAGCACTTAAAAACATGCTGGCTATGCCCTTGCAACTCCCAGTCTAATATCACCCACCCCATCCAACCACTACCTTTCTTTCTACTCCACTAAGTACCTTGATTATAGCAAGCTCAGATGCTCATAAGCCTAGTACTTATTATACAGCAGGAACTTCTTATTGTAACATTTGTTAATGTCTGTTATGTTCGGCGTACCAGAGTCCTTGAGACAACCGACAGTTAAAAAATGAAATACATCCACAAAACCAGAGTTTTGCTGAGAAATCTCTTTGCACAGGTGGTCCAGGAAATTAACTACGACCAGGAACAATGCTTTCAGTAAAGCATTGCACCAACAACCAAACAATAATAGGCAAATTATCTCTTTTGAGATAATTGTTTGGTTGTTGGTGAAATGCTTTACTGAAAGCATTGTTCCTGGTCGTAGTTAATTTCCTGGACCACCTGAGCAAAGAGATTTATCAGCAGAACTCTGGTTTTGTGGATGTATTTCATTTTTTAACTGTTGGTTGTCTCAAGGACTCTGGTACGCCGAAGTTCCGCTTACGTCTGGTTCTTGGTTCATTTTGGTTTCATTAATGTGTGTTATGTACTTCACAGATAAAGATTCTAGTTGTCTACTGATGTACTATGTTCTTCATCTGTAAATTTGTTGTAAGTAATTGCTATGTAAATTGTTAATCGCTATGTAATCCAGTGTAACTACTGTCTGTTTATTTTAACTGTGGAGCTTTTCTCCCCGGGCCTCCGCTGACAATGGACCCGGTCAACAAATATAAATAAATAAATAAATAAATGAATGTTTGCTCTTTCTTTAGAGCCATTCCCAATGACTTAGGGCTGGAGTTTGTAAGAATGTATTTCAACAATTAAAGCAGATTTGCACATGATCAAATGTTTTGATTTGCGTGTCTGTAGAAATGCTTTATTATTTTTTTATTTATTTGCATTTGTTTACCAGGGTAGTCCACTGGGCCATAATGAGCCCATTTTCAGTGGACACCTGAGAGAGAGAGAGAGAGAGAGAGAGAGAGAGAGAGAGAGAGAGAGAGAGAGAGAGAGAGAGAGAGAGAGAGAGAGAAAACGCAATGCACCGGGTACAATTCAAGAGTAGATAGACCAAAGGTAACATATTTAACAATTGGATGTATTACAGGTATAATAAATGGACAAAAATAGATAGACATTTCCTAGCTGTTTCTGACTGTAGGAACAGTATGGCTCCCACCTGATATTAATACCTAGTAAAGGTTAAACATCAGTAATCTGCAGTGGATGTTAGGTTGGGAGAGGAGGACACACGGTGCAGGTGCATTTCCAGGTAGAAGGTAGGTGGTCTCTTAGGTTTTGAAAGTGGCAGGATTTTGAGTAGCCCTGACAGTTAGTGGTAGGGTACTCCATGTTTTGGCTACTCAGCAGGACTATAGAAGCTGGCCTGCTGGCTGGTTAGGGTTTTGTACTGTCACAAGGTGCTGATTCTCTGACCAGAGTTCTATACTTGGATGGTAGAAACTGAAAACTGGGCTGAGAGTAGGGCAGTCAGATGGTTTAAAGATTAGTTTGTGTGCAGTTAATTGCAGGTAGGACAGGTAGTGAGGAAGTTCAAGCCAGTTCAGAGAGTAAAGATCGGTACAGTGATGGGTAGAGTGTTTAGCATTAGTAGTGACTTTGGCAATTTAGTTATAGCAAGTCTCAGGTTTAGCTTTTAGGGAGGATTGAAGGTTAGCAAGTAGTGCACCATATAAGAGGCAGAGTAATGGGTAAGTGGAAGCCAGGACTTGTTTTGTGGAGGTGCTGAGGAAGTGTTTATGCGTATAGAGGATTCCTAGCTTTTGATGAGTTTTGCTAATGCTATGATGTTTGGGCAGGTTAAATTTCAGGTGTTCATCTGTTATTACTCCTAATATTTTTCTGTGGGAAACAACCTCAATTACAGTATTACTTTGAGAAAGAATAGTGAATTTGGCTTTGTTTAATGGGGCTGTTTTCCTAGTAGTGAATAGCATGAGCTTGGTTTTGCTTGGGTTAAGGGAAAAGTGATTATTATACATCCAGGTCTCAGTGGAGTTAAAGGCCAGTTGAGTTATTTGTTGTAGATCAGAAATGGAATTGGCAGAGCAGATAATCGTCAAGCCGTCCGTCTGCGTAATGAATGAGTGATACGTGGCCTAGTGAAGAATGAAAACCGAATATGCTGAATAAGAGAGGTCCTAGTATGGAGCCTTCTGGAACTCCTGCAGAGGTGTTAAGATATGGACTAACAGAATACTGTCATTTAATAGCCTGTAGCCTGTCTTCTAAGTAGCTTGAGAACCAGCTAACAGAGGAGGGGAAAGGCCAGTTGGCTTAGAAGTAAAGGGTGGAAGACAGTGTCAAAAGCTTTCGCAGATCTAGGAATAGGGAGGAGACAATTTTACCAAAGTCTTGTGTTCTGTTAATTGTGTCCATAAAAGATATGAGGGCAGCTGTTGTGCTGTGACCTGGCCTGAATCTGTGTTGTGTGGAAGATAGGATTTGATTGCGAATCAGAAAATTTAAAATTTTAATATGCATACATTTTTCCAAGATCTTTGAGATGGGTGAGAGAATGGCTATTAGTCTGAAGTTTGAGATATCCATATTATTGCCACCTTTCTGAAGAGGAAGAATAAATCCTTTTTTCAGATTTTGTGGACATAAGATTCTTGAATGGATGTACTTAGAAGTATGGCAATAGGATGGGCAATAGCTTCAGCTGTTAGGTTTAGGAATTGTGTAGGTAGGTTGTCGAGAGCATTAGAGCAATATTTGAGCTTGAAAAGTAGCCTTTTTAATGTGGTGGTTGCAATAGGTTTAAAAGTGAACATAGGTGTAGAGTGGGTAGAGGGATTGTGAGGAGAGGGTGTGGTGGAGGAGGAGCAAAAAGTTAATGTTAAAGGAGTAGTTGGGTTTGGGCTACTATGGGCATGGGGGAAATGTGCTATAGTGTTGATAAAATGAGAGTTGAAGAGTGTTTTGTCAGGATGTGGACATGGGTTGCTTTTTGTGCCTGAAATTAGCAATGAAGTAACAGAGTTCCAGAATTTTGGGGGGGGGTTAACTTATGGTCAGTCTGAAGTTTTAGGTAATGATTTTTTTTAATAACTTGTTTTTTTTTTTTTTTTTACCTGGTTTCGAAGTTGTTTTAATGTTGGACAACAATATGTTTTTATTTGAAGGGAAATATTATATTCAAAAGGCAGGTATAGCCATGGGCACTTCCTGTGCCAGTTCATATGCCAATCTAGTATTGGCACACTGCGAAAAGGAATATGTTTTAAAGAACAATATATGTTTCTCTAGATGTGTTGTTTTTTAAAGGTTTTGTTCATAACATTTTTATGATTTGGACTGGTCCATATGAGTTATTAGATGAAATTTTTTGATTATCTGAATCAAACTATAACCTTTTTATGCTTTCGAATAACTTGTTCCTGAGATACCATAGAGTTTGTAGATGTCAGACTAGTTAAAAATGCAGATAAATCAATCATCAGTAGTTTGTATTGAAACCTGTTAGGAGAAATGCAATCGTACACAGGAACAGCATGCACCCCAACAATATATATAAAAATGTAATTAATGGATAGGCTATGTGAGCCTTGAGATTAACTAATGATGAACAACCCTACATAAAGATTGTTTTAGATAGCAGATATAATGAAGTTGAGCTTAAACAGGTTTAACATCCAGTGGGGTTGATAGAATGGGGAGAGGTTGTCCATATCTTCACATCAAATTGACACTGTCTGCACAGAGGGATTTAAAAAAGAAATCTAAGCTGGTGATTTTGTTTTCGTCAGATGTAGACCAGACCTGCAGTATAATGAGAAAGAATTGGCATATTTTAAGAACCAATGATGACATCTTGAAAGTTGTTGGTTCTGAAATGTCTTGTTGCTTTAAGAACCAGAAGTCTCTTAAGAGACGTTTATGTTTAAGGTTGACAGACCACTCAGCCAAAGGAAGGGAACCTATAGTTGCAGATCCTGCAACATTTGTACGTACATTGAAAACAATGATGCATTTGTACATCCTGCAACTAGGAAACTCTACAATTTTTCCTTTTATGCAGATTGTTCCAGCAGAGACTTAGTCGACTTAACTAGATGTAAGTGCTGTCAAGCATTCGGTGTAGGTAAAATGAATCGCTCTCTGTGGGGGTGAGTTCGACAGCATATGTATTACATATGCAGAAATGATGACAGGAATCCTTTGGCAAGGCACGCACCTCTGAAGGGACATAAACATGTTTTTATGTATTTAGTTTTACAATTTGTTAGAGTAGACAAGCATTTAGGTGATATAAGGAATAAAACTGAAGAATTAGAGTTATGATGGATTATATAACACTACAATCTGATAAGAAATTTGGTCTAAATGATACCGTGTCTTTAAAACCTTGTTTGAAATCATGCCACCTGCTCAAGTGAATGGATTGCATTAGTTACTTTGAAATACCTTGTATTTAAATGTTGCAGTTCCTTTTATCTGGTTCAGTTATATGTTTGACTATCTGAACTACCCTAGGTCCCAATTAGTTCAGATAATCAACTCTCTACTGTAACTGAATTTTTAGAAATGGTAGGAGGAGGAGGTAAGATGATTTTCCTGATGGAGTTCTGAAAATAAAAAAAATGAAAGTGCTTAATTTATCGTGATTGACTGATTTACTCATTGGAACTAGAAGTTTGTCAGTTAGTTTTATTTGTATCTTCTGGAGGTTTGTGATTTTCATATATATAAATATATATATATATATATATATATATATATATATATATATATATATATGTGTGTGTGTGTGTGTGTGTGTGTGTGTGTGTGTGTGTGTGTGAGTGTGTGTGTGTGTGTGTGTGTGGGTGTGTGTGTGTTTATATGGATTCACTTTAAATTCGAAATACTGAAATATCTAATTTCAGTATCTCGAGACTATAAAGCTGAAAACTCATAAACCGAAACCCCAAAACCACAAAATTGAAAACCACGAATGTCACAAAAACAATACACCACACAAACAAACATACATACACCTACCTCAACAAATCAAACCAACACACACTAACAAAACAAAACTAACACACACCCTTGCTATAAGCAGGGGGGCAAGCTCCCATGCACCTCCCACACCCCCCCACTTATATATACAAACTCCAGCAAACTCACTACCACGCATTCTACACCCTCCCACTTATATATACAAACTCCAGCAAACTCACTACCACGCATTCTACACCCCCCCACTTATATATACAAACTCCAGCAAACTCACTACCACGCATTCTACACCCCCCTTACACAAACACACATCACACACACACACAAACCCTCCCCAAAACCCTTAAAAAACATTGCACTTACCAAATCTCCAACACCACAGCAGATTTGAGATTTCTGTATTCGACATTCTGAAGATTGCACAACTGCAGATTCGACACTTTGGTCTTGAGATACTGAAATTCGATATTTCAGTATTTCAAGATTCCAAAGTGAACCCATATATATACATATGCATACATACATACAAATATTACACACACACACATACACACACACACACACACACACACACACATATATATATATATATATATATACACATATATAGAGAGAGAGCAATACATATATACATATATACACACATACATCTCTCTCTCTCTCTCTCTCTGTATATATATATATATATTCATATATTTATAGACAGATATGGATATATAAAGAAGCCGCCAATCTGGAAAGAGAAGTCTGTGAACCCTTTATAGTCCTGATCCAACTCTCCTAATTAAGCCCACACAGTGCGAGTGCATAGGCAGTCTACACTGAAGACAGAGGCTTGTTTTGGTACATATAATACACAACAAAAAATAATAAAAAGGAAGCAGCAAATATATACGACCAAAACAAGATCCACCACAGGTTTATTCAGTAGAATCAGTCATCTCTAGCGCTTCGGCTTACGCCTTCAAGGAGAATATTAACAAAAACCACACAATATGTATTTATACAATAAAATCACATCAATCGATTATTTAAATATTCAATTAACTAATCATTCCATAATAAAAAAACTTTCCAATTGCATTCTACATTAATACCACCAGGGGCTAAAGTACCATATTTCAATATAAAAATTGTTTCTTGATATAAAAGCTTACTTTTTACATTTTCATCCTTATTAACAATAGAAATGTGTTCTAAAACAGTAGCTAATAAACTGCTTGGATTACTATTGTGATGGCTTTTAAAATGCATTGCAAGCGGACTTTCAACTTTTTCATTTTTAATGTCCCTCACATGCTATTGCAACCTTATTTTTAAAGAACGTTTGCTTTCCCCCACATAAAACATTCCACATGGGCATCTTAATGCATGTACAATTCTCTCTGTATTACATGAAAAATTCCCTATAGGTTTAAAATTTCTTCCATTTATATTATGAAATGTTTTACTTATATATTGACAGGAAATGCACCTACCACAAGGGTAGGTGCCCATTAAATCCACATTTATATTCAAACTCATCACTGGGGTAAGAAATCTAGCATGAACCAACATATCCTTTAAATTCTTACCTGTTTTAAATGAATAATTTACATTTTTTTCAAAGATATTAATCAAATCTCTATATTTAAATATAGACATCCAATAAAATTGGATTATCTGCCTCACATCTTCTGACAATAGATCATAAGTCATTACCATATAAATTTTTCTTAAACATTTCAATTTCCGATTTCCATCATAATTTTTATTATAATTTTTGCCTATCTTACACACATCACTTTTTTTAATCTTGTCTAGGGAAGATAAGACTTCCCCAACGTTATATCCCCTTTTAATAAACAATTGAGATGTTTTTTCAAGTTCCTTATCAATTTCAGTTGTATTATTACATAATCTTTTTACTCTCTTGAGTTCACCATATGGTAAAGATTTTAATAAATGGGGGGGATGGAAACTCTGTCCATCTAAAAAATGCAAACCCTCTTCAAATTTACGAAACACTTTGGTAATAATTTTTCCATCCTTACCACCTTCAAGACTAATGTCCAAAAAATTTACTTTATTACCTAACTGAAAGCCATCACATTTTAAAGAAAATTCATTTTTCTGTAAGTCATACATAAAATTATTAACTTCTTTCTCGCTTCCCTTACAAATGAAAATCAAATCATCGATTTAACGATAATATTTCACAACATATTTTTTAAAAAATTCCTTATGATACAAGAATTCCGTCTCAAAAAAAAACATCATAATATTGGCATACATGGGGGCAAATGCTGCCCCCACGGCTGTGCCTTTAAGCTGATGGAACACTTGTTCATCAAATACAAAATAGTTATTTTTCAAACAGAATTCTACTAGTTCTGCAATAAAATATGATAAAGGACTATCTCCTAAAGTTTTTATTAATGCTTTCAGCCCATATTCATGTTTGATACTAGTATACAGACTTTTAACATCACCTGTTAGCCAATACATATCCTTAGTCCACCTCATAGGTAACACTTGTTCTAAGAAATCAGAACTGTCTCTAATAAAAGATTTCTGTTTAACCACATATGGAAAAAGAAAACTATGTAAAAATATACCCATGTTATTCAAAAAATAACTACAGGCAGACACAATAGGACGGCCTGTGGGGATGATGAATGTTCTTATGTATTTTAGGCAGACAGTAGAACTTAGCAATTTCACAGTTCTCTGTTTTAAACATGTTCTACATCATCTTTTGAAAAATTCCCTAAACGATGACCCTTATGTAATAAAATATTAAATTGTTTTATAGCCTCTTCATATTCCTTGTTAGTACATTTCTTATAAGTTTCACTGTCATTTAAATGTTCCAAACACATCTGAGCATACTGTGTATAATGCATTAATACAACTTTATTCCCCTTATCTGCTGGTTTTATAACCAGTTCTTGATTTTTACTTAGCCGTTGTAGTGCCTGCCATTCTAATTTAGTTAAATTATACTGAATACACTGTTTATTATCAACAAAATCATTATAAACTGACTCAATTGCAAAATCAACCATTGCTGCAAAATTTTGAATGCCTTCATGAGAAAAAGGCGGAATAAAACAACTTTTAACTACTACTTTAGATGTGTCTAGCTTACAATATGCATTACTATTTTCAAAAATTTCATCATCTGACATGCAGGAGTAGAAACTTTCTTCTGAATCATTTGAAAAAGATAACGAATCATTATTTAAACCTACAAAGGAAGAGTTGTTATTAACTTTGCTTCTGCTTTCAAAAAAACAAGCTAAATGTAACTTTCGTATAAAGCAATACATATCACTTTTCAAAACATACAGCCTAGGTAAAACAGTGGGAATAAACTTTAAACCACGATTAAGTACAGAATATGTAGCATCATCTAATGTAAATCCACATAAATTGACTACATATGTATTATCTATACTCAGTCCATTTTGTTCTTTCACTAGACGAGAGGCACATGAGTTAAATAAATCAGTTCCTTCTGACTCGTTTATATCTAAAAAAATATAAAAAAAAAAAAAAATAAGGTTGCAAGAGCATGTGAGAGACATTAAAAATTAAAAAGTTGAAAGTCCGCTTGCAATGCATTTTAAAAGCCATCACAATAGTAATCCAAGTGGTTTATTAGCTACTGTTTTAGAACACATTTCTATTGTTAATAAGGATGAAAATGTAAAAAGTAAGCTTTTATATAAAGAAACAATTTTTATATTGAAATATGGTACTTTAGCCCCTGGTGGTATTAATATAGAATGTAATTGGAAAGTTTTTTATAATGGCATGATTAGTTAATTGAATATTTAATTAATTGATTGATGTGATTTTATTGTATAAATACATATTGTGTGGTTTTTGTTAGTATTCTCCTTGAAGGCGTAAGCCGAAGCGCTAGAGACTACTGATTCTACTGAATAAACCTGTGGTGGATCTTGTTTTGGTCGTATATATTTGTTTTGGTACATACCTGGCACTTTACTAGTCACAGAATTTAATAACTTAATGCCGCACATCCAATCCCCATTTTGAAGTACCCCATACTAGTGAAGGGCAGCATTGCTAATAATGGTGACACCTGCACTTAGTTTCAAAACAACTGTAATACTAGTAAAATTGTAAAGCTACTAAACCACTGTAGATATGATTCCTTGTGGCAATCACTCCTAAATAAAAGGCATTCTACACATTTTTTTCATACCAAATACTAACGAATAGAAAATGGTTCTGTTCATGGTATACATCGTAACAATAGAGACAAAAAATACATATATGGTTTCCTTCCTGTACTAAATATACAACAGGAATGATTGATGCACTGCCTTTAGATAAATCATAAGGTATATAGTAGAGTTTTGGATGTTGGAGCTAGTACTACTTAGACCCATATGAGAGCCATTTGAAGTTTTCTTTCAGAAACTAAGCATGGTACGGCCACGTGGTCAAACAAAAATAATAAAATGGCTGGCCTGGTATAACACCAGGGCACTTCAGCCTTGGTCTGATGAACTCATTATGATACATACCCCAACCACTGACCAAGTCTTTTAATTTAAAATAAAATTGATATAAAAAGAATCAAAATAGTATATCATAGACTCAGATAAAATCAACCCACCCCACCCCCATATATTTAAATAATTTTAAACAATTGTTAATACTTTCACTTTATAACCACAAACCATCAGTAAACAGAAATACAAGCTGTAGAGAAAAAACTTGTATCCAAATAAAATAAATAAATTCAAATAAGAAATATTATTATTTTATGTTTTTAATCCTAAATTTAATTCTGATTTCAATTAAAATGAAAGCAGATCTGATGAAAATAGATCAAAAGCATGGCAGATATTAACTGACCTTAGTGAGCACTGAAAAAACAAAAAGAATTAATTTATCATTTTCAAACTCAAACCAAGCTGATCCATCTGCTGTTAAAAAAGTGTCTGGATGTTTTAAAGCGACTATATATCTATAAAAATACTGAATAAATAAGATTATATAAGTAAAATTATATGGAAGCAGGCAGAAAATTCGGATTTAGATGAATTATATGTTTTTAGTTTTTTGAAATGGGTGTTAAACATCAACCCCCAAACACATACAGTAATGCCCACAATGACAGCATGGTGCTCTCATTAACTTAAACACTCCGACACATGCCTCTTATGATGGGATGGAAGGTGCCTACCCTGTATCCTCCCTCAAAATTCCTAATAAAAGCTCTGACCATTTCCATCTATACTCAATCAACTAAGCAGCGCTCATCTGCCAAATAAAGCATATTCCATCTATGAACAAATCTGAGTACTTGTCTTTATTTCAACAAAATTAAGACTAAAACAGATATCCTGGCCACAGCACCATGGAACTAGCATGACAGATTAGGCCCAAGACCACTGGAAAGAAGGTACAAACTTCTACAGATGGCTCCCCCTGAGACCCCACACCACAAACAGGGTCAATAAGCAGGCAAGCATTTCAACTATATATATATATATATATATATATATATAGCTCTATGTTAAAATCTGGCAATATTGAACTATCAAATTTCAATATCTCAAGACAAAAATAACAAAAATCCACTACAATGAAAAATTAAAAAAACAAACGTCACTATAGTTCATATTGCCGAATTTTCAGTATGCAACGTTCTGCTTTTTAAAGTACCCTCCACCACACAAACAAAAACACAAACACAGTTCCTCACTACACCATCACAAACCAAAACAACAAACACATCAACACAACCCAAATAATCAATGTTTATGAGGGCAAGCCTCCCTGCACCCCCCACACCCCCGCTACTTATATATGCCAACTCTGAGGTTGCACTACCATGAAGAAAACAACAAACCTACTGTTATGTGCCCTACACTCCCATTGCACACTGTCAAACTTATACCTATAAGAAACACACACATTACACATGTACAAAAATCACCACTTTCAACACTTACACATACACACTGTCACCTGCCTACCCAACCTACTCCTAAAACTTCCCAAAAACTTAAAACAAAACACATTTCTACCCAAAACCCTTACACACTACAAACCTACCTGAATCTTCAAACATAACCACACATCAGCTGCCATGTCTGCAACCCAGAAACCACCAAACCTTAAAGGGACAGCATACTATGCAGAACAGCCCACAGCACAACTACTTCGGATTCGGCAACCTCAGATTCTTCATTATGCAATTTCGAACAACTGGCTGTATCCCAAGCTACTAAACAGTTATTACCTTTTCTCTAACTTTCTATTTAGTGACACATCATGGTCCATTAAACCCACATCAGTCTAATTTTAGATTTGAACATAGAAATGAGACAATCCTCATTTGGGATGCTAATAACCTTCTGATAGCTCAGGGTAATTCTACCAAGCCCGAATCGCCTCACTGAGGATTTGAAACTTTTGTCTTTAGACTTACCTGTATCTGTATATGGCACTTCATATCCTTGCTAAGTCTTTCAGGTTTTCAAGAGATGGGCAGTTGACTGTTCATAGAACTTCGTTGAAAAATCTTGGTAGGCTGTGTTTTGCTTAATTAGCCCCAAAGCTTGGGAATCGGCTACCTTCCCTGAGTCAGTCATGTCTCTCTAAGGCCTTCTTCACAATATTCCTAAAGTACCATCTTTTTAGTAGAATTTAAATCCTACTGTGGGATTTTACTTTTTAATAATAAATGGTCACATTCACTTTTACTAAACTTATGTTTTAGTTTGCTTGCAAAAATAGAAGCTAATTTTATTTTAATTGCGTAAAATGCCTGCTTTGTAAAGTATTTTAAATATTTGAAATAAATAACTTTGTGGGCCAGATGTATGTCTATTGGGTGTTTTGTTCAATACATGGGTAGCACTTACAAACGTAGGAATGCTCTGCCCTATTATAAATCTGTTTCTGTTTCTACCTGCAGATGAATGGAAACCAAGTCTGGCCCGATTAGACAACTCTGGTTCTATCAATGCTTGGAGCACTGAAAAACAGACACCTTGGATTAAGGTAAACATACTTCAGCAGATCAGATCTTATGCAAGATCCTTTTACATAACTACAGAAATATGCAGCTATAATGAGAATATGCAAATGCTTCTTCAGTTTTTATTTTCACTGTTCACTGCATATCCCTTGCATGGTTAACTACATCTAGTTTCAGAAATCCAGTCATCCTCCAAGGTCATTTTGTTAAGCAGGATGTACAGGTTCTAACTTTTTGCATCCAGAGTACTAAAATGCCATAACATTAGTTGGTTCACATTCTAGGATGTAGAACAATTCCACAAATGTTGCATTTTCAACAGCAAACCTAGAGATGGTATGTTTATGAAAAGACTCCTGTTGCTCACACATTTCAGTGACTCTGATACTGTGCCTACTTCATTCATTAATTCATCCTGCACCTGCAAAGACAGCAGTGCAATTTATTTTCTATGTGGGTTTGGGTCTATATTATAACATCAAAAAGACCAAATGTCGAACGACCTAAAAGCCGAAAATACCTCGAAGCTGTGCCCCCTCTATACCCCCCTGCTAATTGTATATACCAACTCCGAGATCGCACTACAGTGAGGAAAGGGCAAATTTTCTGATCTTCACTGTACCACGATCTCACAAAAAACACATAGATCAATGGCATTTTAGCATTTTAGGCCGTTCGAGCTTCAGACACTTTGTTGTTATAATAGGAACCCTGTGGGTTTCAGAATTTATACAGCAGCTGTAACTTACTTTCTCCCACATTGAATAAACATTAAAATAATGAATACTGAAAGATTGCTGAATGTTCCACTTTAGGAAAAATGTAACAGTCACACAGTTACCCTCCCACCACCTCCAACACTAAGTGCTGAACAGTGCTACCATATATGGGGGACAAAGTTACAACAACATCACAATGTAGGGAGCTGTACCCCTGCATTTCACAATTTAATATAATCACTTCTGAGTACATTGCATCTTGTAGGGAGGGGTCGGTTTATCCCCAATGCACTGATGACCTTCACCAAAGTAAATTTATGGCTTTATATCTGACAATCAAATTACTGAATTTCCATTTCTAATCACTGGATGATTCATTCACTCAGAAATCACAAACAGCTCATAGGCAGCAGATCTGACAACAGAACTGTACTTCTTTTTTTTTTCCTTCAAATTTTTTTTTTTATATATATAATGACAATTACTTGTACATTTTCTATACAGATTACAGTTATAACATTCTACATACACTATTTACAATTGGCTTGAACAATAACATTGTAAAATATAGCAAACGGTGTGCATACATTAATTCCAAACAGGTTACACATGAACAGTTAGTCAGAGTCATGTTTCGATAAGTGGAAGGATTTTCACCCAAGGATTGTTGGTCCATTTTTTAGGAGCAGTTCTCAGTTCTTTAATTTTGATTTCAAGTAAAACAGTTTCTTTTAGCAACTTCAAGAATTCTTCTATAGTTGGTTCATGTTTTGACATCCAATTTCTTGTAATACATTTTCTTGCTACAGCCAATATGGACCAAAGTAAATATAAATCATTTTTATTCTTTTCAATACTATTATTTACATTTAGGAAAATTAAGGATTTTGTTAAAATAAAAGCATCTGTGAAAATAGCTTGTAAGAATTTAGTAAGATCTTCCCAGATGTTTTTAATTTTATCACAATCATAAAATATATGAAACCAGTCAGCTTTACAGATTAGTAGGCATCTCCAGCAAGTAGTATTTTCTGTTGTGATTTTAGCTAATTTATCTGGTGTAATAAATGCTCTATGTATAAATTTCCAAGTGTAAATTTTCCATATTTGTATATTAAATGTAGAGTTGACTGAATTTAAGAGATAAGTTTTGCTTTCTTCTGATAAATTAGCTTGGTGTCCTTTAGTTATATAATTCCAAAATTTCATATTAGTATCGGATTTATAAATCATTAATATTTTGTAAATTTTTAATGTCAAGTTAGTCCAGTTAAAGTTGTTATATATTATATCAGACATAAGATTTATGAATTTAGGAGAAGTCTTGTAAGAAGAATTGATAATTACTCTATTTAAGTCCTTGGCATGTGATAATATGCTTTGGAGTACTAACCAATCATCATTTGATATATTATATGAATTTTGAATTTGTTTAGAGTCTAATACTTTTTGTTTTTTATACAATGTTGCCACAGGAAAAAGTTTACATCTGCCAATTTATTAAAGTGTTTTTGTGTATTTTATTAAAGAGGTTTTTTGTAGAACTAAATGGTATTAACAAATCTAGCCATATCTTGATGTCAGTGTTAGAATAGATACACTTTCTGAATAAACTATAAATGTTATTTATATAGTTGGTTAGTTTAGATATATTATATTGAATATTAATCATTAAGCCGTGCCGCAATATGTCATTATGATCTAATGTGATAAGGTTTTTAGTTAATTTATTTTCATTTAATAGAATTATAGTGTGCATTGTTTTCCAAAATGATGAATAATTATTATCAAACCAATTAATGACAATTTTAAAAATAGAAGCCATTATATAAGTCTCAATATCTGGAAAGTTGATACCACCTCTTTTCCAGGATTTTATGTGATGTGCATAAGCAATCCTATTTTTTTTGGATACCAAAGAAAATTCAAAGGGGTTTTGTTTATGTCTTTTAGATATTTTCTATCTGAAATCATAGGAATGGCTTGTGTAATATAATTTCTTTTTGGAAGTAATATTTTTACAATCTGAAGTCTATCTTCAAATTTCAAAAATATCTTATTCCACTTTGTAATTAATTTTTTATATTATTTATTATATTATTAAACTTTAAGGTTAAAGTAGTTACCATATTATGGCTTAAAGTTATTTCTAAGTATTTTATTGTAGAAACTTGTTGTCCTATTATATGATTCATGTTTAGAACGGATCCTCTTTTTTTATTTAAATATAGATAATTTGACTTTGATTTATTAAAAGAGAGTCCAGAGATCAGATAGAATTTTTTTATTTGATTATCTAACTCCTGTAAGGATTCTTCTGAAACATTGAGTGTGAGTAATATATCATCAGCAAATAACATAATTTTTGAGTTAAATTGGCCAAATAGATCAATACCAGTTATTTTGGGATTGTTACGACTAGATAAAGCTTATAATTCTATTGCCAGAGTGAACAAAATAGGAGACATTGGACATCCTTGTTTTGTTCCTTTGAAAATTTCAATAGTTTTAGACGTGAATGGTCCAAGTTTGACATATGCTAGATTATTTTTATAAATGTTTCTTATTAATGAAATAAAATTAAATGGAAAATTAAATAATTCTAAGGCCTTAAAAAGGAATTCCCACCTGAGGGAGTCAAATGCTTTTTCTATATCCAAAGTTACTATTAAGGCTTACTTATTGTCTTTGTTTAGAAAATCTATGAGTTTTAAAATTCTATGAATATTATCTTGGGTATGTCTATTATAAATAAAGCCAGTTTGATCTTCATTTATAATTTGCGTTAGAGGAATTTTGATTCTACTAACTAATATTGACATAAAGATTTTATAATCATTGTTAAGAATTGTGATTGGCCTATAAGAATTACATTGAGAAGGGTCTTTGTTTTCTTTCAAAATGGGTGAGATTAAAGAATATTTCCATGAGGGTGGGGTTATGTTTTTCATTAGTATTTCATTTAATGTTTTATGAAATAAAGTAATTACTGTGGAAGGAAACATTTTATACAATTCATTAATTATTCCATCAATTCTGGAGCTTTATTATTTTTACTTTCCTTATTTCTTTTCCGTAATTTCTTTTAGGGAAATTTGTTTTTGAAGATCATATGTCAATTTCTCTGGAATTACTTTTGGTTTAGATGAGTTTAACTCTAAATTTAATGTATTAGTACATGTTGATCCTTTCCTATAATGATTAGAGTAATGATGTTTAAAGGCATCCAGTATATCATTTATATCAGATACTTTTTTTTCCCCTTCATGAATAATATTTGAGATGTTGTTTTCAGAAGCTTGTTTTTTAATTCTAACAGCTAAGTTCTGCATATGTTTCGGTGATACAGCAAATGAATTGAGTTTTATCCTTTCTAGAACTAGATTTGTTTTATGAGTTAATATTTCAGTGTATTTTTTGTTTAATTGTTCAATAGCTTTATTGTTTTTTTGAGGATTTTTAGAATTGTTTAGGTTTAGTTCAGCAATTTGTTTTTGGATATTTTGAAGTTCTGATTCCTATTCTTTTAATTTATATTTATACCATGAAAGTATCTTCCCATTCAAATACGCTTTTAGTGTATCCCATAAGTTTATTACATTAGTTTCAGCAGTGTCGTTTATATCTAGAAAAAAATTTGAATTTCTGAATCTTGCCAAGGTTTAAATGTATTTAGTTTTGTAATGTATGCTGGGATTCTAGTCATAAGTACTAATCTTTCAAAATTTGTATGTATTTTAAGAATGAATGAGTTATGATCAGAGAAAGGACATGGGGTTATAGGGAAACTCATTATTTTTGTATTTAATTCTTAAGATACTAATATTTTATCTATTCTGGTTTGTGTACTATGCCTATGATCTTGATGTGAATATGATAGTGAATAATTTTCTTTATATTTAAATGTATCAATTAGATTTATGCTTTCAAAAAATATTTTAAGTTATTTTCCTGAGTTACTAATGCGTACGCTTTTTTATTGGAAGTCTCTGTATTATCTAAAATGTAATTGAAGTCTCCTCCTAATATCAAATATCCCTTGTATATTCTAGTTATTAAATCTATGTGCTTTCTTACAGTACATATACCTATACCTGGAATCCAATAAACATTTGCTAATGTCCAAATTCTGTTGTCGTATTTCAGTATTACAGTAGAAAAAAGACCTTCTTTGTCCTCATATTTAAAAAGAATCTGAGGCATTATAATATTTTTTCCATAAAATAAGTGTTCCTCTAGTTTTTTTATTATAAGAGGAATGAGTTAATATTGTATATTCATTAGTATTCCAGTTGAAGTTATCATCAGTTTTGAAGTGAGTTTCTTGAAGAAATATCACTTGCATTTTGTTCAATTTCAAGTATTTCAATAAGATCTTTTCCTTGGATTATTTAAAACATTAGTGTTTAAGGAAAGAAAGGTTAAATCCATTGCTTTAAGTTACTTGGAAGGTAAATTTGTAATAAGATTTAGTTTGTAGCAATTTATAGATAGTTTGTGTAACCTTTACCTTGTTTTTGTTCATTATGACTAAATTTTTTTTATAGGGTGTATATGAAGTATTATTTTGATCAAGCCAATGAAAAAAGAAAAAAATCGAACATTTTTTGTAAAGTTAGTTGAACTAAATTTAATAAAAGTTTTAATAAACCCACTAAAAAGCATGAAGTGATATACACTTCCAATCTAATAGAATTTAGGAATTCTATTAGATTGTCCTTCATCTCCGTCCTCCAATAGAATGTAAATTACTTCATTCGAGCTCCATTTAGTAATTCTTTTATCTTTTTATTTTATTTGTATTGGAGATATAGAGAAATTAAGCATTAACAATAAAAATCTATTATAATTTATATTTATAGCTCTATATATGTGTGTATGGATGTCTACTAAACTTAACATTCCTATTGTCATTGTCAAGAACAACTGACTAGGAATTTTATTTCATAACTTTAAAATATCAACAGAGTGATGTGTATAAACCAAACAATTATGTACAAATAGATCTAGCCATTTGTTAATTTTTAAAGGAATAAATTATGAATAAGAAAAAATAAAACAAAAACATATTAGATTTGTACAATATTGAGTCTATAAGTTCAAGGTATTCAACTTAAGGTAACAAGTCTTTTCCACACTATTCGTGTTCTCCCACAAACATTTTCTGACAGAAAATTGTGTCATATTTCATAAAAAAGAGAGGGATGACAATTCTTAAAAAAACATCTTTTATGTTTTACAAACAGTTTCCAGTAGAATCAGGATTCAACAATAGGTATATATTTAAGCCAGTAATAAAACTATTAAGCTATATTATAGCAGATAATTCATTTCCTACACTTTATACAAGCATAATAATTATTCTATAGTTTGTTGTCCATCTTTAACAAAGTATGTATATATTTAGCTTCTTATTTATTAAAATAATCATTATTGCTTAACTAGAATTATTATTTATTTTCAACTTCAAGCTGTCAGAGACAAACGTGTTTTAATGAATTTTATTATATTCAGTATAACCAATAGTATACCATAGAAATGATTTCTGTAGTGCTATTAATACATTAGAATTTTGCCTCTGAGATTTAGTAACATCATATATACAGGACAAATTATATAACATAGATTAGATTCTAAGACAAAGAAATATTTTGAACTGTAAGTAAAGTGCTGTATAGTTAACATTATCACTATCCTATATCAAACAGAGACTTGTGTAGTTGAAGTTATTCGAAATTGTTATAAAGATGTTGAGATAATCATTTATATTTACAAGAGTGAAAATTGATCCTGGGTTTATATTATGACTTGTGTCTCCCGTAACTTATAACAAAAGAATAGCCAAAGGTAGTTATTTATTGTCTTAGAACAATTAATCCCCTCTAGGTGTCATTATTTAACAAGGTACATATCAAGTATGTAAAGTATAGTCTTTTCTGTATATTACCAGTTCTAAACAGTATTTTATGTTATGTGAGGGCAGCAATCATTCCCATAGTATTTCAGATGATATCATTCAATATAATTCAATTAATGTGAAATTTGATACATTTAGAGATATCTATTATTATATAAATGATTTCCCAATTAGGAAGTACTAATATGTCTAGTGAAGGTAAAAGTGCCTTATAGTACTATTTCATTCATTTTTATAACTGTATTTTCATTAAAAAAGAGTTACTACAACTCTAAGACACTTTCTTTGACACTTCACACTGCTTTCCTTTAGTAAATATTATTACTAGTAAATCTCTTTAAGTAGTTACTCTTCCCCAGCCCTCTATTCCCTAATAAGCAGAACATTCTTTAATTTTAATTTTTTATAGAAAGATATTTAATGATGTAGCAAATGTTGTATTATAGTTTATAAAGTGAGGGTATTAGTGAAAGAGTCGTCTCTCATTTTATGCAGAATTGGTAATATTGATGGAAAAAGATAGTTTATTTTAATTTTCCTTTCATATCGGGAGTTACAGGAAGAATGTGTGCAGTTCGTGTTTATGTTGGTATGTCAAACTATATTCCTTCACTTGTAAGTCTAATTTAACAGAACATAAACAGGAGACAACACATCTCTACTGCTCGAAAGGATTCTTGGCCAACTGGATTCAACAATTACTCGTCTCCTCAATCTACACATGTAAAACACACTAAATGATACATCCAGGTCTTAACCAATAAAGTTGTGAAGTTATTAAAAAAAACATGCAGCATAACCTTAAATGGGTTAATTTTTCTTCCATATTGGGAGAAACAGGAAGAAAGTGTGCTGTTGGGACGTTTATCTACATCACTTCACCTGTCGTCTTATTTTGTAGAACATAAACAGAAGACAACACGCCTCTACTGCTCAAATTAATTCTTGGCCATTGGAATCCACACATACTTGTCTCCTTACTCTGTACAACTGAGACATTCTAAACGAAATATCTAGCTCATACCAAGTAAGCTATGTAATTGCTGAAGAATTCTAAGTAACATATCCATATCTAGATCAGACTAATAATAAACAATGCAGCATAGACTATGCGAATGCTGTATAAAGTTACTTTCTTTTTTTTTTTTTTTTTTTTTAATTTTAGCCTAGTGTAACTTTCCTGGTACAAATGAAACTGTTGTAGTAGACCAATATGAGCTTATTATTCATCAGTAAAACAAAGCTAATAAAGTCGCTCATATCATTGTGTCATAATTTCATTTTTTTCTTTTTAAATAATAACAGCCATTAAGCAAAACATTCAAAACTGCATTATATGCAATATATTCTGTAAAACATTTAAACTGACATATATATCTCACAAAGAGCATGCAATCAGCTATATTCAGACAGACTTGTAAAACCTTTCCGTATTACTCGATACTTTGCTATGTGACATACAGACTGATCAACTTTTAAAGGACCTAACTGTGATGCAATGCCAGTGTGTCACATTCTTAAAATTTGATGTTAAGACCTTTGACATTGTTAAAATTGTTTATGAATCTACTAATGAAAGAGGATATTATGACAAAGTTAGTAATAAATAACATTAAAGGTATACATACTTATTAAGTTGATGTAGCACCAGAGAATTATATCTTAGTTGAATCTTTGAGATAGACTGTATTTTTAAGTTCAGTTCTTTGTTCCTTTTTTTTTTTTTTTTACATCAGTCCAGTTGTTTTTTTCTGAGGATCTTTTTAGTTTAGTTGTGCTAGACCAGTCCATTTCTTCATGAATGGAGATGATACAATTATTTTTGATAAATATGAATGCTTCCTCTGGATTATTGAAGTTTTTCCAGTCATTTGAGTGAAATATTCTTATTTTAGCTGGATAAACTAGTTGTGCTTTTATATTATTTTGTTTAAGAAGTTTAACTAAAGGCCAAGATTTTTCCTTAGTTCAAGAACTCTTGATGAGTAGTCATTACCAAATCTTAACTGATTTTGTTTATATGTTAGTGGACTCTTCCTCCAAGCTGATTATAGTATTAGTTCTTTATCTTGAAATGAAAGAAATTTTACCGCAATGAATCTTGGTGGAGTTTTGGATGAAGAAGGTTATGGTTTTCCACTAGCTCTATGAGCTCTTTCTATTCCATATGATAGTCCCTCTTTCAAGTCTAAAATGTCAGGGAGCCATGAGTTTAAAAAGGTTATGATGTCTTCTCCCTCCATTTTTTCTGGGAGACCAAAGTTTCTTATGTTGGTTCTTTTCTCCCTATTCTCCAGGTCATCTAGTTTGTTGGTAAGCCATATATTTGGATGTATTACAGATTCTGAGTGATTTTCTTCTTCTTTAAGTCTCCCATAAATGTCAGTTAGAGCAGTTTCCGTATTAGTGATTTTATTTTGATGTTATTGTAATATTTCTTTGAAGGCATCTGTTTGTCTTTGACAGTTCTCTTTTAAATTTTCCAAATTGTCTGTGAATCTGTCCATTTTCAAGGACAATTCTTGAAGTGTGGCAGCCATCAGTTGAATCTCTTTTTTCAGAGTAGATTCTGTATGTGAGTTCTTTGAGCTGGCCATTATCATGTAGTAGTGAATAACTCCAATTTATTTTGACAGGAAAAACTTACATTAATTTCTTAAAAACTGGTAAGGCTGTAGTTTAGAAGTTCATCAACAAAGTTTTCCTGTTCCTATTTGATGAGATTAAGTTTACCCTATTTTCTAGTACATTTTTATAGAGCTCCACAAAGATGCTGTTACCAGTAAGCCATCTCCAGAACTGTACTTCTGATACCTTTCAATGCTACTTTTACAAACTTGTCCAAAAGGAAAACTAAGTTAAAGCCCTGAAGATTGTTGGCAGGTAGAAGAGCAGCTTGTACTCCCCCAAAACTTTTGTGAAGGAACATGAATATGCTTCCAACCTATCTGGTCTATACTGAGTAACAAGTGTTGCAGATGAATATTGTTTCTCCTTTTTGTTCCTGTCTCTGCAGAAATAGCAGAGTATAAATGGATTTTAAGACTAAATGCTGATAGTCCGGGTCTTAATGCAACTGTAAGCATTAAACTAATTCTGAGGGAAAAGCAGATGCATATATAATTATATATATAAAAAAGTTTTATTTATTTATATTTTATTTTTACATTTGTTAGTCTGACTGGGCCCAAAGAGCCCCTTTTCAGTGGAGACCCGAGGAGAAGATCTCCAGGAAAGTAATTAAAAAATAAGAAAAACCTAACAATTCAAGTTGTAAAATACTTAACAGTACAAAAACAGACAGAAATATATGAATATATACAAGGCAAAAGTACAGTATTTTGAGAATGTATTAACAATATGTTTGAGAAATGTGGTTAGCATTACGTTATTTACAAGGAATGTAGACTAAATTTTAAATATTTTTATGTAATTATTCATATTTATTTATCTCTTTATATGAATTTATACATATTTTTAATAATTATAGTTGCATTTAAATCGTTAGTCTATTTTTTAACTTTTGCTACATGTAGAACAGAGCATGTGTTGTAACTTTAAGAAGCATTTCCAAGTGTAGGCACGTGCATATAAACAGTGAGCACGTGCAGGCAGCAGTGCCATTTTGAGAGAACAGCCAGAGTGTCAACATGTATGAGTGCAGTATTCAGTCTGTTTATAAGTTTATTTAAGTTTAAGCTACTAAGTCTCAGTCTTGATGTGTTTGTGTGTAGTAAATCTGCTTGGACCGAACCCACAACTGTTCTTCTGTTTTATCCTGACTGGGCGAGCGACATGGTGTCAGAACCGGAATTAATAGTACAACTTCTTCAAGCATTGAGGTGCAGAGTTGGGTGATACAGTGCTCAAATTATTTAAAAAGGCCAGAAATGAACTTCAGGTAACCAAAACTTGCACAAATGATTTATTTTGCAAAGAAAACTATACGAAGCATTCATAAACCACAAAACATATTATTAATCAAATGACAGGCACAAAATGCATTGTTAATTAAAGTGTTCAAAACCACTATATTTGATAAAATTATCAGAAATACTTATATGGGATTCAGAGTTACGTCCAATTTGCATAATGAGCATGTTTAAAGCAAAACGAGCACAAGAAAAGCATAACGAGCATGATAAGAGGGCAAATGGGCATAAAGAGCATGATAAGAGGGCAAATGGGCATAACGAGTATGATAAGAGGGCAAATGGGCATAAAGAGTATGATAAGAGGGCAAATGGGCATAATGAGTATGATAAGAGGGCAAATGGGCATAAAGAGCATGATAAGAGGGCAAATGGGTATAAAGAGCATGATAAGAGGGCAAATGGGCATAAAGAGCATGATAAGAGGGCAAATGGGCATAATGAGTATAAGAGGGCAAATGGGCATAAAGAGTATGATAAGAGGGCAAATGGGCATAACGAGTGTAAGAGGGCAAATGGGCATAAAGAGTATGATAAAAGGGCAAATTAAGCTTAGAAAAGCAAGGCAATTGGATGTGTTTTAGTAAAAGACCGTGTTTTGGACGCAAACTACTATTTTGCATTGACCGAAGCCATTCAAAGCATAACTAGACTTGTTCGAAGTGTCTCAGACTGTGCAAAGTGTTTGCAGTGTGTGCTTTATTACAGTGCAATTATTTCAAAGAGTTCACTGTGTGCAAAGTACAGTCATTTTAAAGTGTTTCTTACACTGCACAGCGGTATTTCACAAAGTACAGTCATTTTAAAGTGTTTCTTACACTGCACAGAGGTATTTCACAAAGTACAGTCATTTTAAAGTGTTTCTTACACTGCACAGCGGTATTTCACAAAGTACAGTCATTTTAAAGTGTTTCTTACACTGCACAGAGGTATTTCACAAAGTACAGTCATTTTAAAGTGTTTCTTACACTGCACAGCGGTATTTCACAAAGTACAGTCATTTTAAAGTGTTTCTTACACTGCACAGCGGTATTTCACAAAGTACAGCCATTTTGAAAAGTTTCTCATGCTGTGTACAGTTCATTTGCAAAGTGCAGTCATTTTGAAGTGTTTCTTACTCTGAGTTTCTTGTGCTGCATACAGTTCATTCGCAAAGTGCAGTGATTTTAAAGTGTTCTTGTGCTACGGAGACTTGTTTAACAATGCAGTTATTTCAAAGGTTTGTTGTGCTATTGGGCATAGTTTCAAGTTCTGGCATAAATTTCTGACATATATATGTGTTTGTATGTTCGTACATAATTTCAGTCACGTTCACTACTGTGTGTTGATATGGCACAGGCATTTTGCAGACTCAGTCCGCTTGTGTTTGATCATAATATTGCAGAGAATTGGAGAGTATTTGAGCAGGAATATGACATTTTCATACAAGCAGCTTTTCCTGACAAAGATGCAGATACAAGGGCATTTATTTTGCTTAGCTTAGTAGGGTTAGAATCCATAGAAAGAGAGTGTTCATTTGTGTATGCACCAGCAGTATATACACTAGGGTGGGAAAACTGTCATATTGTTGTACCATCTGAATCAAGAGAGGACCCTGAGTGCTTGAAATGTAAATTTAGAGAAATGTGTAACCCCCAGACAAATGTTACATTAGAGAGGCACCTATTTTTTGCAAGAGATCTAAAGCCGGGAGAAACATTTGCAGCTTATATCACTAAATTGATAAATAAACCTAAAATGTTTAGATTTGATTTGAAAGACAAGTTGATAATGGACAGGCTTGTGTGTGGTGTTAAAAATGTGCAGTGAGAAAGATCTTGCTATGTGACAGTAATTTAACATTGAGCAAAGCTATACACATTTGTCAAATCCATGAGCTGACAGAAAGGCACACAAGTATGCTTGCAAGTGATAAGAGCATGGTTTCAGCAGGCTCCAGAGCAAGGGTAGACAGCATGTAGCACGTGGCTAGCAGAAGCAGGTCTAAGCACATGGCAGCTGCAGCCCCTGCGGGTTTTCCTGGGAGGACACATAACTTTCCAGCAAATTCTAAGACTAGCTCAGCAAACTGGACATGCTCAGTGAAGTATAACGGTGAGTCAGCAAAATCCCAGTCAAGTTTTATTGTTAATTGTCATAATTGTGGTACCAAGTCTAAAAGAGGGAAGTGCTTAGCATTTGTTCAACAATGCCACAAGTGTAAAAAATGGAACCACTTTCAAAAGTTTTGTAAATCAAGCAAGCCTCATTCAGTTATTAAGAAAGGTTACTCAAAAAAAGAAAGTTAATCATGTAGAAAGCTGCAACCCTACTTTCTATGTATCACTGGTCAGTGAAAAGGTTAATGCGATAGATTTATTGGCAAAGAGTGAAGTATTTTGTACTGTCCTGATCAATGGTAAACCCATGGAGTTCAAAGTGGACACTGGTTCAAACTGTAATGTGGTGTCAGCAGAAACATTTGCTAGAGTGAGATCTGGTGAACAACTTAATTTGAAATTGTGCGAAGCTTGTTGCTTATAGAGGTGAAGAGATTCAAACCGAAGGCTCAGTAGTGCTTTCATGCTATTCACCTGGGAATAGTTACAGCTTGCAGTTCTATATAGTCAGAAGACCTGTGCAGTCATTATTAGGTCTCAGAGACAGTTCAAGAATGAAACAGCTTTCTTTTACCAAATAAGTACATCATGTAAGCACATGTCCCAGTTTCACTTTTACGGATTCTATTGTCGTAGAATATGCTGATGTTTTTGATGACATGCTAGTCAAACTTCCAGTAGTGTATTCTTCAGACCAGAGAGGAGAGTTCTGATAGCTACAGAGGACAGAGTCAAGGTCCAGTTAGATAAGATGGTGCAGCAAGGTGTGATTTGTCCAGTCACAGAACCAACTGAGTGGGTATCTTCCATGGTAGTTGCTCATAAGAAAAGTTCAGATTAAATCAGAATATGCATTGACCCAAGAGACTTGAACAAAGCATTAAAGAGGCCTCATCATCCTATGCATACAGTCGAGGAGGTCACTGCCCTCATGCCAAGTGCCACTGTTTTTTTCTGTCTTGGATGCAAAGAATTCATTTTGGCAAGTAATGCTTGATCGCAAATCTTCACTACTGACTACATTCAGTACTCCATTTGGTAGATTGAGGTTTCTCAGAAAGCCATTTTGGAATAAATTCTGCCAGTGAAGTCTTTCAGCATACAATGGAGCAAATTTTTTCAGGTTATCCATGTGCTATAACAGTGGATAATTTACTAGTTGGAGGTAATGGTGAGGCAGAGCATGACAGAAACCTCAGGAAAGTTCTGGACACAGCACGTGAAGGGAACTTGAAGCTCAATCCTCTGAAATGTAAATTCAGGTTACCAGAAGTTACTTATGTAGGTCATTTTTTACCAGTATAGGCTTATGACCAGACCTTTCCTAACAAGCAACCAGCCATTCTTGAGATGCCAGCTCCAGACAATGTCTAAGTCCTACAGCATTTCCTTGGTATGGTTAACTATTTGGCCAAATTTATCCATGGCTTTAGTGAGTTATCAGTACCTTTAAGAAAGCTGACATGCAAAAATGCTGCCTGGTCATGGTTGGAACAGCACCAGAGAGCATTTGATAACCTCAAACAGCAAATTGCCAACCCACCTACATTGGGATACTATGATGTCCACAAACCAGCAGTTCTTTCCTGTGATGCTTCAAAGTTCAGTCTTGGTGCAGTTATTCTTCAAGAAGTTAGACAAGTTGACTATGCATCTAGAACTCATACCCAGCCTGAAATGCAGTATGCTGAAACTTAGAAGGAACTTTTGGCAATTGTGTTTGCATATTCGAAGTTCCATGATTATATTTATGGCCGAGCTATCCAGATCGAGACTGATCATCAACCTCTAGTCACTATTTTAAAGAAGCCTATGCATACAGCTTCAGCAAGACTACAAAGAATGATGCTACAATTACAAAAAATACACCTTCAAAATGGTCTATACAAAAGGCCAACTTCTTTATCTGGCTGATACCTTATCTAAATTGCCCAGAAATACCACAGAACAGCTTGATGCAGAGAATTTTGACTTTGATGTCATGGAAGTGTGTAATTTTTCTGCCATAAGACTTGATGAGCTAAGAGATCATACAAAGATTGATCCAATTTTGCAGAAGCTCATCCACTTCATCAATGTTCGATGGCCATCATAGCAATGTTGTGTACCACCAGAAGTGTAACCTTATTTTCCTTATAGAGATGAGATGCTGATGGAAGATAGTATCATTTTCAAAGGTCCTAAAGTTATTGTTCCTAGTTCCTTACAACATGAATACATTCAGATTTTGTATCGTGGCCACCCAGGTTCTGAAGCTACCAAAAGAAGGGCGAGAGGACTAGTATTTTAGCCTTCTCTGTCAAAAGACATTGATAAAGTGCTTTCATTTTGTTCAGTATGCAATAGTACTAAGTACATTTTTAAAAAGAACCGCTTCAGCTAAGCCAGAATCCTGAACTACCTTGGTCAACAGTAGCTACTGACATATTTGAGTGAAACAATCAGCATTACTTAGTGTTGGTAGACTCTTATTCGAGCTGATTTCAGATCAATTTGCTACCTAACCTAGTGAAGTACTGTTATTATTATTTTATTTTATTTATTTATTTGCAGTTTGATTACCAGGGAAGTCCCCGTGGTGGTGCAGTGGTAGCATTGTCGCCTCACAGCAAGAGGTTCTCCCGTTCGATTCTCAGCTGGAGCGCCTTCTGTGTGGAGTCTGCATGTCCTCCCCGCGTTCGAGTGGCATTCAAAAGACATGCGTGAATGGGCGTGCCTTCATTGAAGGTTGGGTGTCAGGCTGGCACCTCGGCACCATAGAAATTGACTGACAATCATTAGCAGACCGGAATTCTGCTGTGGCAACCCCTAACTGGGAAAAGCTGAAAGAAAAACAACATTACCGGGGAAGTCCACTGGGCCGAATTGACCCATTTTCAGTGGGGGCCCGGGGAGAAAAGCTCCAAGATGCATTATACAATTTAGATACAACTGATAGTTAATATTAAAGATAATATTATGTAGAATAGTTACTCATAAATGCAGTCAATATCACGCATAGTTAACAAATTCATTAAGCTTGAAGGTAGGCATCATACAGTTTCATTTGAGGAATACAGATAATACAAACCTTTTAAGAAAATGTAAATATGCTTTACATACACACATCAACAGTAGAATGCTATTTACAATATTTACAAGGTTGGTCTGTGTGAGGTTAGCTGTAGGAGGTGAGAGCTTAGAGAGAAGCTATAGAAATTGTTGAGAGCTTAGATAGGCTCATAGGAAGATAACTATGAGAGTTGTAGAGCTTGGGAACCAGAGCGAGAACCCCCTTGGATTAGGTTGGGTGAAGGCAGGTACATTTCCATTTAGTGGACAGGTGTTTGAATAGTTGGGTTTTGAAGTTTTCTGAGTTTGGTATGGTTCTTAGTGTGGAGGGAAGGGAATTCTATTTTTTTCCTAGTGAGAAAGATAAGAGAAGTTGACCAGCAGGATGTTTAGGTTTATGGATAGTAATTAAGTTCTAATTTTCAGATCTGAGAGCTCTGTTGGGTGTATAAGGGGGAAGGATGTTAGTTAGAGCGGGACATTTTGTTGGGTGAAATATGAGTCTATGTGCAGTAGTGAGTTGGAGATAGTCTAGGTAGTTTGAGAGTTCAAGCCAATTCAGGGATTGTAGGGTTAGGCAGTGATGGGTGGCATTTTTAGATTTAGAGGCACATTTAGAGATTTTTGTTGTAGCAGATTTCTAGTTTACAGGTGATAGAGGAGGACAGGTTGGTTAGGGGAGGGGCTCCGTATAATAAGGAAGGAAGAAGATAAGTTGAGGCCAGAGTTTGCCTGGTAGAGCTGGAGAGAAAGCGATTATTCCTATACAGCATACCTAGCTTTTGGTGGGTTTTCTAAGTTGAAACATCATTTCTCAGTTCATGGTAGTCCACACAAAGTTATTTCTGACAACGGTACCCAGTTTACCAGTCACTTATTTCAGAAATTTGCAAAAGACTGGGACTTTATCCATATTACTAGCAGTCTGGAATACCCACAGTCAAATGGCCTTCCTGAGTGTGCAGTACAGAGTGCAAAGCAATTACTAGAGAGGTCAAAGCATGACAATACTGATATCTTCTTGAATTTACTTTATCTCACAGATTTCTATCTAGGCAAACCAGAACAACCTTGCCTAAGAGTTCTAGTTTGTTGATGCCCACTGCTAAAAACAACAGAGAAATCAAAGCCCAACTGTTTAAGAACCATTCCTTAAAGAAGTTCAGCTATGATTAAATGAGGAAATGTCTTCGTCCATTGAAAGAAGGAGAGACAGTGAGGATACAAACAGCAAAAGGCTTTGATCGAATTGGTCAAGCAAGAGGTAAATGTGCCGAGCCGAGATCCTACTTAGTGAAATCTGAGGGTACAGAATACAAGAGAAACCACGGGCATCTTCTGGTGTCTGAATCGATATCACAGCATCGTACCCGTGAAACAAACTCTAGATCTCAGAGCAACCCTGACAATGTTCATACTGAAGAACATCTATTCCCGCTCCTGATGATGTCCCAGATGTCCCCAAAGTTGAACATTCCTTAAAGACAGTCCCCGTTGCTAGATCCAATTCTGATTTTTATGTTGCATGGTCAGGTCATATTTCAAGACCTAGTGTAAAATACACAGCAACCTGGACATGATTGTTTTGTATGTGTTTAGTTTTGTATGATTGCATGTCAGAGAATTAGTTCTGTATAATTGCATATCACTGAATACTGTCATTTGATGTATGATCTATTTCTTAAAGAAGGAGGATGCAGAACAGAGCGTGCGTTGCATCTTTAAGACACATTTCCAAGTGTAGGTATGTGCATATAAATAGAGAGCACGTGCAGGCAGCACTGCCATTTTGAGAGAACAGCAAGAGTGTTAGCATGTATGAGTGCAGTAGTCAGTCTGTTTATCTAAGTTTAAGTTACTAAGCCTTAATCCGGATGTGTTTGTATATAATAAAGCTGCTTGAACTGAACCCACAACTGTTCATCTGTTTTATCCTGACCGGACGAGTGACACTACAGTTTTTTACTGCTGATTTAAATGTGAAAGGATATATAACTTTAAGAAACTCAGGCTGCTAATTGATTGTTTCTTGTCATTGGTTCACTGTGTCTTGTTCCCTTTTGTAAAATGTAGGTGGTTTCAATGATTTTATATTGCACTGAAGAAGGGTTGCTTAACCTGAGAGCTTTGCATTATAATAAACTATATTGTTCGGGTCCTTGGCTTCGCTGTCCAGCTTTTTTGCAATTCTTGACTATTTATTGCTGAAGACAATGTTTACACAGGTTCTGGTCTGTTTTTTGGATATTTTGTATATACTTTCAAATGTTATCTTCAGCTTATATTCCTGATGCAGTTTCTGCATTATAACTCAGATTCTGTATATATCCTGGGTCTCGTCTAAAAATGGTCACTTACCATTAAAGCTAAACCAATCAGCAAAATGTCAATTAAAAAATAAAATAATAAAAATAATTTGTGATGCATTGAGTGTGGTAAATCAGAGCTGAAAATAAGATTGTTATGTACTCCTAGACTTTGCGACAGACACCCCAATGATGTGATGGCATTTTGCATGAAAAGGAATTTAATACCAAACTGGGCATCTTTTTCAGGCAGTTAATGGTGAAACTAAAAGTACTCAGAAACTCAAAGACTCCCAGATGGTATTTTTAGACCTTGCATCTGAACACTAAATCACTTAGTAGTGTAGATAGAGGGTCTGTACATATTAGTACCCTACCCACAGAGGGGGTTACCATTACTTATTGTATGCTGCTAGTTAATTATAAATATATGGCCAGCTTCATTAATACCTACACTAAGTGTGGCTGTCATGTAGGTGGTGCGTACATGATAATGGCCTTTTTGGTATTTATTAAACAGCTCTACACATAGTGTAGAGCTTCATCACAAAGGAAAATGGTGGAATATGCAATTAAAGCCTTAAGAGCTGAATTATCAGTCCAATATTCAGGAAGCTATAAAGCAATTGTATACACTCAGTGCTCACTTTTATCCTGAACAGCAAACCTTTTTGGAATACAAGCACAATCATAAATGCAAAAAGCTGCTGTTCAAGAATACAAAGACAAGGCCCCAGCCATGGAAAGGCACTCTCCTCAGCCTCAACAGACAAATAAGACAACTTGTCAAATCCTCCAAGGGCTTTTTTGAGAGAAACTTAGCAAGTACAGCTAAGGCTTTTTACAGCTACGTACGTAACCTGAAGGGTAGTACCCAAGCATGTGCAGAACTGCTGGCCAATAGTATCACACTCACTGACCACACAGAGATAGTAAACCTGCTAGCAGATAGGTTTGGTGAAAATGTCACTCTCTTATCCCCTCCTAACTTACATCAAACCTTCCCCCAACCCCCACCCCACCCTATATAGCTGAAGAACAGGTCCTCAAAGCCTTGTCCAAGGCAAAAAACATAGCCTCTATTGGACCAGACAACATCCAGGCTGTCTTCTAAATAGGCTAAAACATGAACTAGCATCACCACTAAGTACCCATTTCAGTCATAGCCTAACCACAAGCTTTGCTCCTGTCGAATGGAGAACAGCAACAATTATTCCCCTCCACAAAGGGGGCCTAGCAACAGTCCCAGGGAATTTCAGACCCATAAGCCTAAACAGTCTCATCTGTAAGGCCATGGAATGTATCATTATGGACCTCATAAATAAAGACATATGTGACCTCCAAACCCTGGACTCTACCCAATTCAGCTTCATGAAGGGCAGATCCTACCTGTTAAATCTGGTGGATTTCTTTGAAATGTGACCAAGGCCATTGAAAGGGCAAATCTGTGCACACAGCATGCCTAGACCTGGCAATGGCTTTCAACACAATCCCACATTCCATTCAGGAATTACCAATAAACTTAGCAAACTGAATGTAAACCCCTTAGCTGTAAGAAGAGTCGCCAACTGGCTCACAAACTGGACACACGCTATCAAAGTGAGGGACTCCACATCAACCAGCAGACATGTTACCAATGATAATAACAGGGGTCAGTGTTGGACCCCCTACTGTTTTGTATATACTTCTCAGAAGGTCAGGTCAAAACTAAGGGGTTGTGGCTGTCTGACCAAGTTTGCAGACAACTGCAAAGTAGGTGCAATCATTGAATCCCCAAATAATGTCAGTATACTCCAGGAGGGTCTCATGCAGACCAGTGACTGGTGTACTAGTCACGGTATCAAACTGAATGCAAAGATATGCATCACCATTCCCTTTAGCAAAAGCAATGTCCCCTCTCACTATCATATCAATAACAATACCCTAAGTACCCAAGAAGTGGTAGGGGACCTGGGATCACATGTTGACTGTGACCTTAACTTCGACCACCATGTCTCTACTGTAGCAAGGAAAGCGTTCTACATGGCACACTTAATTAGTAAAAGCATCACCTTGAGAGCAGAAGAAGTTATAACCCCCTATACTTGGCACTTATCTGGCCCCTAATTGAGTATATCCCCCCATTTGGCATGTACCATACAACAATTAGAGAGACCTCAGAGATTTCTAACAAAGAAGATCAAGGGGCTCCAGCATGTGCCTTACAAAAACAAATAAAGTCCCTGTCACTATACTCCGTATCATATAGACTTCTTACGGGAGACTTATGCCTGGCCTACAGGTCAATCCAAGACCCAAACCTAATGAACTTGCTGCATATCCATAAATCAAATGGGACTAGGGCTACCCATTCCAGGGACCTAAATATGGCCTGTGACTTAAATCTGTCCCTCCAGCATGCCCTATTTATCTTCCAGTGACTGCCACATCTGTGGAACAGGCTACCTTTTCATGTGAAACAGAGCACCTCTATGACACTGTTCAAGAGGAACCTAGACAAGTGGATGGGGCACCATAACTTCTTACTGGGGATAGAGCCCACAAATGCAATTTTGGGTATTGACTAGCATTTTTATTGTATTACATTGGGATGAAATGGCTAGGCTTAAAATGACCTCCAGGTCGATAGGCTAATAATCATTCTATGATCATTATTCTGTGTGTGCAACAGGCTTTAAATAGGGGTTCTGCTGCTGCCAGGCCTTAGGAAAGAAGAAGCAGTGTGTTTAGACCCCGTTTGACTTATGGACTGCATGACACAGAAATTGTAGAGTGATAATGAATGGACAGGGAACACTAGAGGAACTGTGCTGTGCAACCTCTGCCCCCCACCTCACAACCCACAGAAATTGTAGAGAAGATATCCCTGTGGAAACAAAGGAATGTGTAGCATTACATATGCTGGGGTTGTATTAGGGGTGTCATAGGCACTGCCGTCTAAAATATTACATCAGTTTTGAAATGCAATGTTACAGGTCTATATCATGACACCAAAAAGTAATTTCTTCGAACAGCTTTTCAATCGAAAATGTTGTTAATAGAAATTACTCATGTGGAGGACTATGCCCCCACAGCCCCCACTAAATATATATATACCAACTCAGAGATCACACTAGAGTGAGGAAAGGGTCTTCACTGAACCGCAATCTCACAAAAGCGATTTCTATTAACGGCATTTTCGACTGAAAAGCCGTTCGAAGAAATTACTTTTCTATGTCGTGAAATAGACCCCAATGCTACAACATGCAAGGCATCACATCTGTTTCCCATGCATCCCAGAACAGAAAGCAAGAACCATGCAGGAGTTTTATACAATAGCACACTTCTCAGAAGTTTTGGGCACCATAGATTGCACATATATAATAATAAAAGCACCACGCCGTGAACTGGGAAGGAGGCACATCAACAGGAAAGATACCCCACTCTATAAACTGTCAGTTTGTCTGTAATGTCCAAGGGATCTTCTAAAATGGCTGTGCAGGTAACTCAGGCAGTTTTCATGACTCAGGCTTATGGCATGCCAGTGAGTTGTGACAGAGTTTGCTAGGGGCAACTTTCCACAAGAGTATCTAGTGAGGGATGCTGGTTATGCACTGAGCCCTGGCTTGTGACACCCATGAGAAACCCACACAACCCTAGAGAGCAATGATACAATGAAGTCTATGTTCTAACTAGGAATATCATAGAATGTGTGTTTGGAGTGCTCAAATCAGTGTTCCGGTATTTATACACAATACCCTGTAGAGCAACTCAGCCACCTCCACCCAGATACTCTCAGTCTGTGGCATGTTACACAATATTATTTTCAGGAAACAGCTTCTACAAGGACAATAAGGAGCAGGAACACAGTTTCAAGGACCACAGGTAAGGCCAGCAGCAGCAAATACAGATAAGGAGTCTAAGGGAAAACCAACAGCTGATGCTAGCAGATAGAGGTGTGCACAATAAGCCTTGGCTCTCACTATGAGGCAAAGAAGCTGACACACACACTCACTACTTAAGTCAAAGCCCATGATCCCACACACATACAGATAGGAAAACTGATAGCTGTCAAACTTTGCAACCTTTACTTAACCGTGTAATGGCTGTGTCCTAATTGCATCAGACAGAGATCTCCCTCAAGGACTTGATCTGTACCTGCAGTAATGGCAAGGTAAGTGTTAAACTGTAAGGAAAAAATATTTTTATATAGCTGAGTAACTTCATATGGAAATGTATATGATCTAAGCAGAGCATTTGTCTCAGGTTCATAGGTTCATAGGTTCATACTAGGCTATCTGCCCTAGGGCATTTATAAGCCTAGCCAGAATGTGTTTGGCTTTCGCCACCCATTTTAAATTTATTTTGCTATGCCCTTTTTCGAGGTTACTATACTGTGCCTCTGTCTAACAGTGACACAGAAGTGATACCCGGGGTAAACCTACGATCTCCCATCCACTCATCAAGATTCCTCTTGAAGAGAGTCAATGAGGACTCTCCTAACCTGGACTGGGATTTTATTCCAGAGTGAAGGGAGCCTCTGGGTTATGAATCTGTCCCTCCAGCATGTCCTATTTATTTCAGTGCTGAGGTTCAAGTCTCTCGAGCGCATAGCTCAATGGGATTTGGATTTTCTGAGGTGCAGCATGTCCATTAATTCCGGGTTGGACATGGCTTTATACGTCAGGCACAGATCGCCTCTGAGCAGGCGGTATGCCACTGAGTAGAGCTGGAGTTTCTTTAACCGGGCAGCATATGGCATCTGTTTGAGCCCTTTGATCCTCTTGGTGAGGTACTTTTGGGGTCTATAATGCCCGAGTGGGGTATTGTATCGAAGGCTTTTGCAAGGTCCAGGTAGGCTGTGTGGACCACCTTCCCCTCGTCAATGGCCTTGGTGACTGTTTCAAAGAAATCAACCAGGTTTAAGAGGCAGGATCTGCCCTTAACAAAGCTGAACTGGGTAGGATCCAGTGTCTGTAGGTCCCCAATATCTTTATTTATGAGGTCCATGATGATCCTTTCCATAGCTTTGCAGACCAAGCTAGTCAGGCTTATGGGGCGATAGTTTCCAGGATCTGTTGAGGCACCACCTTTATGGAGAGGGACCACTGTTGCTGTATGCCACTCTTTGGGCACATATCCTGTAGTAAGGCTGAGATTGAACAGTAGTTTTATGTTTGGGTTTAGCTCTTCTTGGAGTTCATGTAGGACGCAGCCCGGGACACCGTCTGGTCCCATTGATGCTGTGTTTTTTGCTTTGGAGAGGGCAGCTCTTACCTGAGCATCTGAGATGTCAGGGGGGCAGCACTCAGCTGGGATAGATATTTGCCCTTTTGGTGGGGAGTTTGCGCTGAACCTGTCAGCTAGGATGTTGGCAATGTCTGTGGGTTCAGTGTATTTATTGTCATTTTGGACTAATTCTGAGCATATCTGGGAATTACCACCCAGGTTCCTAACATAACTAAAGAAAGCCTTGTGATTATCCTTAGTGTCCTGTGCAATTTTTCTCTCGAAGCTGGCCTTAGACAATTTTATGAGTGCCCGTAGTTTTTTGCTAATACTGATCAGTGATACCTTCCCTTTTTGGGATTTTGCTCTATCATCTGGGAATTACCACCCAGGTTCCTAACATAACTAAAGAAAGCCTTATGATTATCCTTAGTGTCATGTGCAATTTTTCTCTCGAAGCTGGCCTTAGACAATTTTATGAGTGCCCGTAGTTTTTTGCTAATACTGATCAGTGATGCCTTCCCTTTTTGGGATTTTGCTCTATCATTTAGTAGCTTCCTCCTTCTATTGTATAGTTTGTTTATGGCTGGGGTCCACCAGACAGGACGTCTGCCTTTGGAGGATTGGGTCTTGGTTTTATTTGGGATTGCATGATCCATGCATTCCTGAAGGTGTTCATAGAATGCATTTATAAAGGATTCTGCAGTCTGGGCCATATTTTCCACAGGCCCTGGGGCTTTGAAGGATTCCACCTCAGTTTTGAGGAGTGTAAAGTTTGCTTTAGAGAAGTTTTTCACTGTGGTTTTCTGGGCAGGGGGTGGGGTCGGGATGTGAATATCCAGTGAGATTAGTTTATGGTCTGATCTTACCAGTGAGGGATACACTTCTGGTCTGGAGCATAGAGGCCCCATGTTGGTGATGATCAGGTCCAGTATGTTTTCCCCTCTTGTGGGAGTGGTAACAAGTTGTTCCATAGCATTTGAGTTTATAAATTCTAGGAACCTTTGGGCTAGGGTGTTGGAGCTAGAGTAATGCTCCCAGTCTATGTTTGGGTAGTTGAAGTCACCCAATATAATGGTGTTTGGAGAGACCTTCATATTTTCCAGTGTTCTCAGAAAGGCCAAGTGGGGTTCCTGGGTTTGGGAGGGTGGTCTGTAGCAGGCTATAAACTGGAAGGCAGTTTTACCCACTGTTAGTTGCACATGGATAGTCTCTGATGCTTCGTGCTTTGCCACCAACCTGGAGGTGTGGGTATCTTTGATGAATATCGATACTCCCCCTCCTTTTGTGGTTCGGTCCAAGTTTTGGGGCCGAAAAGCATGGTATGAGGTATAACCTGGTAGTGCTGGGGTGCTCTCGGGAGCCCTGAACCAGGTTTCTGTTACTGCACAGATATCGATGTTCTCCATGCTAAGGAGAGTTTCGAGTGCGTGCATCTTGAGGTTTAGACTTCTGGCGTTGAGTAGCATTACTCTTAGTTTCTTATCCCTTGTGATACCTATGGAGGTGGGTTTGTCTTTTGAGCCTTGCCTAAAAAAGGCACTATGGGGGTAGCAAGAGCCTTTGCCAATATCCAAAAGCCCAGGGGTGACAGGTGCAAGCCATCCTTAGCAAAGCATCGTGGCTTGTCGAGCATATCATCCCAAGCTGACAGGCATTGGATCCCCTTTGAATGACACCAGTACTTAAGCCAATTGTTGAAATTGATCATCTTGTCTTCATATTGTGGCATCATTCTTGGTGAGGGTAAGATGCTACTCAAGGTCAGGGTCATACCGGCCTGGGCTACATGCTCAGAGAGCTCCTTTATGTCTCTTTTCATGTAGTCCAGGGAGGTACGTCTCAGGTCATTCACACCAGTATGGACAATGACTTAGTCATATTTGTACTTGCCTTGGAGTGACCTGAGTGCTTGTGTTATGTGGCGGATCCTAGCGCCCGACAGGCTGCTCACCGTGACCCTTTCCTTGTCCAGCCTGGTGAGCGGGACGTCAGTGTGCCTGATGATAGAGTCACCTATTACAAGTGTATCAGGTGTGTTGTTTAGTCTTGAGGGCTGTGACTGTTCGGCACACTGGCTTTGTGAGATATGTGTTGCACGTGTTTTGTTTTGGGGTAGCGGTTGCTTGGGTGTCTGCTTTGGAGGTCTCTGCTGTGTGTGTCTAGTTATGTCAGTAATGTTTGCAACATAGAGCCTACCTAGTACTGTGCATCAAGCATTTCAGTTGATCGCTGTATATCAAGCATGGAGCAGGTCAAGGATACCATCATTTGCACAAAATGAATTCTGCAGTGTGTGACCTCCTGAACAGTGAGGGTGGCTCCTTGGACAGGATGATTGACAAACTGGCAATAAGCAAGGCTGAAATGCCTTTTGCTTCAACTGCATTATTTACAATAATAACTGAAACACACTGATGTTCAACCAATCATTCACAACTGAGTAGGGACAAGAAATCAAATCCTTTCTTCTGCATACATATTCATAAAAACAAGCTTGTGAGAGAGCAGGCATTAACTATCCACTCTATGCATCAAATATATATACAACCCTAAGTCACAAAGACAGTGGTGTGCAAAGGGAAGGGCAGAGCACAGTCATCATCATTTGCACAGAGTGGTGGTGGCAGGAGTGCAAGGCTGACACCAAAGAAATGAGTGTGTGTGAGTAAAAACATGTATTTTTTATTAAAGTATACGATGTTCACAGCCAGTAGTAACAATAGATGTACGCACTCAACAGAACTGTTTAGATAGCTTGCATGTTTGTTAGGTGAAATGGGCAAGATTTTTTTTCCATGCGTTTGTGTTTGCATGAACACAATAAAGTACTGTGCTAGCACTATGTCCTAACATCTTGGACAGGTGTGAACTGTGCATAGCAGAGTAGTCAGTTCAGCATCATTGTCCCAACCATGAGAAGCACCTCTGCCAGGAGTTGCACCGCTACTACCATATCCCTGGCTAGAAGTCGGGTGTGCTACCAGGGAAGTAAATATTGTGAGAAGAAATAGCCAGGGAATTGTCATGGCTAGACTTGTATAGGCCCTAGGGCTGATAGCCTATGAACCTATGAATGTGAGTGATGTCTGCTGGATGAGCTCTCATCAGGACTGTGTCCAGCACCATGACCTCATGGCCTACCATGTCTGTGCGTGTGGGCACTGCAATCACTGACAGAGCAGTGGAAGTAGTGCCACTACAGGAGCATGATCTGGCATGGCTATGTCTGGTAATACCAGATGAAGTAGCAGCTCTCTGGCCACGTGGATGCCCACACTTCTCTAGCTGATGTTCGACCACAGACACTGCCCGATCCAGTCTGCCAATCATCCTGTCTAAGGAGTCTCCCACACTGTTCAGGGAGTCTCTCACTGTAGAATTCATGAAGTTGAGTACTTGTACTATCTCCTCTGAGGTGCTGGTAGAATATGCCTATGCCTAAATTATGGCCCTACATGTATGTCTGGTGGCAGCTAATGACACACCAGCATCAGGAGGAGGGTGGACAGTTGACCTCTTCCGAGCACCTCTACCAACACTCCTGTGTGACACCTAAACCTTATGATGGCTATGGGGAGAATCAACCAGCTCTGCAATCTGATTAACCTCTCCTGATCAACTGTGTCACTCTCAACCTGTCCTATATCAGAGGGTGCTGTGCCATGGGTATACATAGGCATACTGACTGTGTCTGAAATATGGGCAGGTCATGTGGCAGGCACAATCTCAGTAGAAGAATGACCCTGTGCACCCCCAAACTGTGCCTCTTCTTCACCACCATCTTCATCAACAGAGCTGCCAGGACTCTGACATCAGGTGATAGGAAATCTGCAATGCCACTACCAGAGTCACCTATGATGACAAGCAATAAATGCAACAAAGAGAAAACAGGAAGCCACTACCAGAGTCACCTATGATGACAAGCAATAAATGCAACAAAGAGAAAAACAGGAAACCAACCTGATCAAATCTTTGTTATATGACAGATATGTTAGACTGTAACAGATGATGAAGCAATACAAATATTAGTCTCAAACCTAATTATACATCTTATACACTAATAACAATAAAAAAGGTGTGCTTTCTTGTGCAGATGGTCTTGCAGACTGCAATCCAGTTATCCTTGCGGGTAAGGAAGGGAGAGGAAACAAGGCTGATAAGCATTACAGTGCAAATGACACATGACACACGAAAGAGAGAACAACCCCCTTTATATCTGCAGAGTACGAATAATCTCATACAAAAATCTACTGACCAGTTGAATCTCGCCAAAACATCTTCCTATATCTATCTTGTATGGTGTCGTCTAACCCACACTTATCACTGACTCTAGATGTATCAGACATATAAGACACGTGCATATAAAGATATCTAGAATGACAAGCTTAATATCAGAGCTTTGGCCGGCTAACATCTACCTGAAATCAGCTGGACGTATAAGTGAATTTAAGTACACTTGTATCTGTTCTTTTACATATAGTACTGTATTTAATTTATTTATTTGTGTTTTTCACTGAATATTAACTCAACTGACATTGTGGCTGTCTCTCTACAGATTACTTTTTGGAATTTCTGTGTAGCCATTGATAGCAGTGGGGGGTAGTTTCACCTCATCACTGACATTCTGTCTTGCCTTATATAAGAGGTACATTTTGAGTTATCTCTGCTTAATATCAGAGCTTTGGCCGGCTAACATCTACCTGAAATCAGCTGGATGTATAAGTGAATTTAAGTACACTTTTATCTTCTCTTTTGCATATAGTATTGTATTTAATTTATTTAGGGTGGCCACGGTGGTGCAGCGGTTAGTGTTGCCACCTCACAGCAAGAGGTTCTCTGGTTCGATTCTCAGCCGGGGTGTCTTCTGTGTGGAGTCTGCATGTCCTCCCTGTGGTCGTGTGGGTTTCCTCCCACATCCCAAAGACATGCTGTAGGTGGATTGGACACTCTAAATTGGCCCTAGGTGTGAGTGTGTGCATGTGTGTGCCTTCTGTGGAAGGTTGGGCGCCGGGCTGGCAACTCGACACCGTAAAATTCCACTGCCAATGATGAGCGGACAGGTGATCAGCTGTGGCGACCCCTAACCGGGAAAAAGCCAGAAGAAGAAGATTGTATTTAATTTATTTATTTGTGTTTTTCACTGAATATTAACTCAACTGAAGTTGTGGCTGTCTCTCTACAGAGTACTTTTTAGAATTTCTGTGTAGCCATTGATAGCAGTTGGGGGTAGTTTCACCTCATCACTGACATTCTGTCTTGCCTTATATAAGTGATACATTTTGAGTTATCTCTAGTTAATATCACAGCTTTGGCCGACTAACATCTACCTGAAATCAGCTGGACGTATAAGTGAATTTAAGTACACTTTTATCTGCTCTTTTGCATATAGTACTGCATTTAATTTATTTGTGTTTTTCACTGAATATTAACTCAACTGAAGTTCTGGCTGTCTCTCTACAGATTACTTTTTGGAATTTCTGTGTAGCCATTGATAGCAGTAGGGGGTAGTTTCACCTCATCACTAACATCCTGTCTTGCCTTATATAAGTGGTATATTTTGAGTTATCTATGCTTAATATCAGAACTTTGTCCCACTAACATCTACCTGAAATCAGCTGGATGTATAAGTGAATTTAAGTACACTTTTATCTGCTCTTTTGCATATAGTACTGTATTTAATTTATTTATTTGTGCTTTTAACTGACTATTAACCTCATCTGAAGTTGTGGCTGTCTCTCTACAGATTACTTTTTGGAATTTCTGTGTAGCCATTGATAGTAGTGGGGATAGTTTCACCTCATCACTGACATTCTGTCTTGCCTTATATAAGTGGTACATTTTGAGTTATCTCTGCTTAATATCAGAGCTTTGGCCGGCTAACATCTACCTGAAATCAGCTGGACGTATAAGTGAATTTAAGTACACTTTTACCTGCTCTTTTGCATATAGTACTGTATTTAATTTATTTATTTGTGTTTTCACTGAATATTAACTCAACTGAAGTTGTGGCTGTCTCTCTACAGAGTACTTGTTAGAATTTCTGTGTAGCCATTGATAGCAGTGGGGGGTAGTTTCACCTCATCACTGACATTCTGTCCTGCCTTATATAAGTGGTACATTTTGAGTTATCTCTCCTTAATAACAGAGCTTTGGCCGGCTAACATCTACCTGAAATCAACTGGACGTATAAGTGAATTTACGTACACGTTTATCTGCTCTTTTTCATATAGTACTGTATTTCATTTATTTATTTGTGCTTTTCACTGACTATTAACTCAACTGAAGTTGTGGCTGTCTCTCTACAGTTAGTTCCTCACCCACCCTCCCTGTTCTTGTTTTGGTATTAATGTTGGTGGTTTTGAAACTGCCCGTCCCTCTTGTAGATTGTATTTGGATACTCCTTCTGGGCCCATCTCATTTGCTCACACTGAGTGCAGTGAGATCATATTCTGATTTCAGGGACTCCTACTGTGTACAAAGAGAGCATTTCAGAAGGACAACCCCTGTAGCCTCTTAATCCTTCTCTGTTCCCTCTCTCAAAAAAAAAAAAAAAAAAATATATATATATATATATATATATATATATATATAAATATATATATTTTATTCAGCTGCTCTTACTGTAACTGTCTTAGTTGCTCTTCTGCGTGCTGTTATCTGTTCAGTCGCTCTTACTCTGCACTTATTACTGCTTGTTAGTAGCCTTCTAATTTACTGCCTTCTGCACTTGTTTTTTAGTCATTTGTTCATTTAATTGCATTTATTTGAAATGTATTTGCTGTAGTGTTGCTACACACTTGGGTGTTCTGGCCTGCACTACAATTTGAATTGTATTTACTGCTGTTTTAGCTGCTTTTCTGTAAAAAAAATCCCGAGCTTGTTTCCTGCCTTTCCTGTAACTAGTCAAGTCCAGATACAGACTTGCTGTATCCAGGACTGTTTGTAAGCTTCTGAGCCCCCCCCCCCAAGGCTTTCTGTGTTGGAGGGAAGCCTTCTAGCTTATCAGTGGGAGTGGTGAGCACTAGGTAGCCTATCTACCATGGGAAGAGTGGGTTTTGGCCCTGAAATTGTAGTTTATTGGCCATTTGGGCAGTTTTTTCATCTCTTTCTACTTTCTGGTTAAAAGCCCGTTTTGCGTTTGGTCCCCGCCTTTTCTATAACTAGTGTAGTCCAGGTACAGATTTGTTGTATCCAGGACTGTTCATAAGCTTCTGAGCCCCCAAGCCCTTCTGTGTTGGAGAGAAGCCTTCTAGCTTATCAGTGGGAGTGGTAAGCACTGGGTAACCTATCTACCACAGGAGGAGTGGTTTCTGGCCCAGAAATTATAGTTTATTGGCCGTTTGTGAAGCTTTTCCATCTCTTTCAACCTTCTGATTTAAAAACCTGTGTTTGCACTTGTTTCCTGCCTTTCCTGTTACTAGTCTAGTCCAGGTACAGATTTGCTGTATCCAGGACTCTTTGTAAGCTTCTGAGCCCCCCCAAGCCTTTCTGCATTAGAGGGAAGCCTTTTAGCATATCAGTGGGTATGGTAAGCATCAAGTAGCCTATCTACCATGGGAAGATTGGGTTTTGGCCCATAAATTGTAGTTTATTGGCCATTTAGGCAGTTTTCCATCTCTTTCAACTTGTTGGCTTAAAAGCCTGCATTTGCGCTTGTTCCCCAGACCCCACCTTTCCTGTAACTAGTCTAGTCCAGGTACAGATTTGCTGTATCCAGGACTCTTTGTAAGCTTCTGAGTCCTCCAAGCCTTTCTGTGTTGGAGGGAAGCCTTCTAGCTTATCAGTGGGAGTGGTAAGCATCAGGTAGCCTATCTACCACAAGAGGAGTGGTCCATGGCCCAGAAATTGTAGCTATTGGCTGTTTGAGCAGTTTTTTTCCATCTCTTTCAACTTTCTGGTTTGAAAGCCGCACTTGTGCCTGTTTCCCTCCTTTCCTATAACTAGCCTAGTCTGGTTACAGAGTTGCTGTATCCCAGGATTGTTAGTAACCTTCTGAGCCCCCCAAGCCTTTCTGTGGTGGAGGGAAGCTTTCTAGCTTATCAGTTGGAGTGTTAAGCACTAGGTAGCCTATCCTCCATGGGAAGAGTGAGTATTGGCCCAGAAATTTTAGTTTATTTGGCTGTTTGGATAGTTTTCAATCTCTTTCAACTTGCTGGCTTAAAAGCCTACATTTGTACTTGTTCCCCGCCTTTCCTGTAACAAGTCTAGTCCAGGTACAGATTTGCTGTATCCAGGACTCTTTGTAAGCCTCTGAGTCCCCCAAGCCTTTCTCTGTTTGAGGGAAGCCTTTTAGCTTATCAGTGGGAGTGGTAAGCACTAGGTAGCCTGTCTACCATGAGAGGAGAGGTTCTTAGCCCAGAAATAGTAGTTTATTGACCATTTGGACAGTTTGTCCATCTCTTTCAATTTTATGGTTTAAAAGACCACATCTGAGCTTGTTTCACATCTTTCCTGTAACTAAACTACTGGGTAGCACTAGAAAGCCTTAAACTGATACAAGCCTATTAGCTTAGAAGAAAGACTTTGGAGTGATTAAGTATCAGTTTTCTGTACTTTCTTGCTGTACTTAACTGTTTTCCACCTAAATGCAGGTTTTCCAGCATTTATTGTAATTTAAAAGCTTGTTTTTTTTCACATATTGTACTTATTTGACTGCCTGCACTTTTAAAAAGTTGTTTTTTGTTTAAATAATTTGTTTAACTGGTGTAGGCTACACACTAAAGTGCGATAGCCTTTTCTGATTGTTTGTAGTCGTTTAAAGCTGTTTTAAGTATATTTTTTACAGTTTTTGCCTTATCTTTTCAAAAAAACAAGAAAATCAAAAAAATTCCTTGTTTCCTGCCTTTCTAAGCTAGTATAGTCCAGTTTTCAGGCTAGTGCTGAATTCAGGGCTGTGATACTAGTTTCTGAGTTGCCCATATCTTACTTGGATACAAGGAAGTTTCTCTGTTCACCTGTGAGGGAGGAGAGCTTTGAGCAACCTATCTGTCCCTGGAGGAGTGGTTCCATCCCAAAAGTTAGTAGTTTATTGGCCATTTTGGGCTAATTTCTATCTCTTTCATTTCCCTACTATAAAAACGTGTTTCCATGGTTTTGCGCACCAGGCAGTGCCGGTTAGCTATGGTTAAATTATTCCCAGCTCCACTAAGTCTCCTCTTCAGTTTTTCCCTTGAAACTAGTCTAACTCTCAACCTAAGCACTCAAAAAGCATCTTACAGCCCAGCACTTGCTCAGACCTAATAGCAAGCACTAATATACCCTGACACTGATTGCCCAGCAGGGCAAGGCTCTTTATTCACCCCTCACCAACCAAGCGACTAAGCAGCCCACCGTACTATTCAGGCATGACCAAAGGGCAACTTCAGGTGCACTCTCCAGTCCAGCTGGTGAATCTGGGTATCCTGAGGCAATGTTACAACTGCTTTATGTACACAGACAACCCTCTCCTCCTACCACAAAACACTAACATATGCGAGAGATGCAATTATACAGCCAAACTGGAAGCTAAGCTGTCTCCACCCAAGAGTGGAACAGATAGTCAAGAGGAGAAGGTTAACACTTGCACCACAACTCCAGCTGCACACAGACCTACTAAAACAGCACTGGCAAAAAATACACATAAATACACAAAATCATACTCGGAGGCTCTAAATAAAAACATGCAAAAGCATCAGAGACCTCCAAAGCAGACACCCAAATAACCTGCACTTCCCGTCACAAATCAGACAGCACATAAAACACAAAATCAATGTGCTGCACAATCACAGCCCTTAAGGTGAAATAACATACCTAACACACTAGTAATAGGTGACTCTATAGTCAGGCACACTGACATCCCACTCACTAGGCTGGACAAGCAGAAGGTTACTGTTAGCTGCTTGTCGGGATCCAGAATCCGCCACATAACACAAGCACTCAGGTCACTCCAGAACAAGTACAAATATGACTCTGTCATTGTTCATGTTGGTGTGAATGACTTGAGATGTACCTCCCTGGACTACATGAAAAGAGACATGGAAGAGCTATCTGATCATGTAGCCCAGGCTGGTATGACCCTGACCCTGAGTAGCATCCTGCCCTCACCAAGAATGATACCTCAGTATAAAGAAAAAATGATCAATTTCAACAATTGGCTAAGCTTCTGGTGTCATTCAAAGGGGATCCAGTGTCTGTCAGCCTGAGACGACATGCTTGACAAGCCGCGTTGCTTTGCAAGAGACGGCTTGCACCTGTCACCCCTAGGCTTTCGAATACTGGCCAAGGCTCTTGCTGCCCCCATAGTGCCTTTTTCAGGCAAGGCTCAAAAGTCAAACCCACCTCCATAAACAGCACAATTAACAAAAAACTGAGGGTTATGCTACTCAATGCCAGGAGTTTAAATCTCAAAATGTACACACTCGAAGCACTCCTCAGTATGGAGAACGCCGACATCTGTGCAGTAACTGAAACCTGGTTCAAGGCTCCAGAGAGTGCCCCAGCACTACCGGGCTACAACTCATACCACACGTTTCGGCCACAGAACACGGACCGAAACACAAAAGGAGGGGGTGTATCCATATTCATCAAGGATACCTACACCTCCAGGTTAGTGGTGCAGCATGATACCTCTGAGATCATCCATGTGCAACTAACATCGGGCAAATCTGCAATGCAAATTGTGGCCTGCTACAGATCACCCTCCATGACCCTGGACCACCACTCCACCTTTCTGGAGACACTGGAAAACATGAAGGTCCTACCGAACACCCTGATATTGGGCGATTTCAATTACCCAACCATTCACTGGGAAAACTACACGAGTACAAATTCCCAGGCCCAGCACTTCCTGGAATTCATCAACTCAAATGCCCTGGATCAGCTGGTAAACTCCCCTACCAGAGGTGAAAACATATTGGGCCTAGTCATCACCAACATGGGCGACAGGTGTTCCACACTGGAGGTCAACCCATCACTGGTTAGATCAGACCATAAACTAATCACTCTGGATGTCCACACCCCACCACCACCCCCAACTAAGAAAACCACAGTAAAAAACTTTTCTAAAGCAAACTTCACTTTACTTAAGACAGAGGTGGTAAGTTTCACAGCCCCCACGCTAAAGGATAATGCTGCCCAAGATGCAGAAACCTTTACAAATGCACTCTATGAGCACCTACAAGGATGCATGGATCATGCCATCCCTATCAAAACCAAGACTCACTCCTCTATGAGAAGGAAACCAGTTTGGTGGACCCCTGCAATAAACAGGCTATACAATAGAAGGAGGAAACTAGTTCAGAAAAAAAGCAAATCACAAGAAAGAAAGACATCCCTGATCAGTATCAGTAAGAAACTAAGGTCCCTCATGAAATCATCCAAGGCTAACTTCAAAAGAAAAATAACCAAGGATTCAAAAGATAACCACAAAGCCTTCTTCAGCTATGTTAAGAATCAAAGTGGCAACTCACAGATATGCACTGAACTAGTGCAAAATAGCACAAAATATACTGAACCTACTGATATTGTCAACATCCTGGCAGATAGATTCAGTACAAACTTCACCTCCCTCTCACCTCCAAAAGGGCCCACAACAATATCGGAAAAGTGTAGTGTCCCAAAAATCACAGATGCACAGGTGAAAACAGCCCTTTCAAAAGCCAAAAATGCAGCGTTAATGGGACCAGATGGTGTCCCAGGCTGCGTCTTGCACGAACTACAGAACGAACTTACCCCCCCACCTAAACACGCTGTTCAACCTCAGCCTCTCCACAGGTACATGCCCATAGAATGGCACACAGCAACGGTTATTCCTCTCCACATAGGAGGGGCCACAACTGACCCTGGTAACTATTGCCCCATAAGCCTGACTAGCCTGGTCTACAAGGCTATGGAGCGTATCATCATGGAACTCATTAACAAGGACATTGGGAACCTCCAAACACTTGATCTGACCCAGTTCGACTTTGTTAAAGGCAGATCATGCCTACTAAACCTGGTTGACTTCTTCAAGACAGTCACCAAGGCCATAGACGAGGGAAAGGTGGTTCACACAGCCTACCTTGACCTCGCCAAGGCTTTCAACACCATTCCCCACTTGGGTATTACAGAAAAGCTCACTAGCCTGAACATAAACCCCTACGTCACGAAATGGGTTTCCAACTGGCTTACAGACAGAACTCACACGGTAAGAATGGCGGGCTCCAGGTCCGACTCCAAACCAGTCACAAGTGTGTTCCACAAGGCTCGGTCCTGGGACCCCTCCTGTTCGGCATATACTTCTCAGAAGTACAGGCAAACACAGGAGGACTATGGCTAACCTCATCGATGACTGCAAACTGGGAGCTGTAATTGACTCTCCAGCTGACATGGATATCCTCCAAAAGGGCCTTACTGAGACGGACACCTGGTGTCAAAGTCATGGCCTCAAGCTAAATGCCAAAAAATGCATAGTCATCCCATTTGGGAAAAACAAAACACCCATGAATTACCACATAGGTGACAGCCCCCTTAATACAGAAGAGGTAATAAGAGATCTGTGGACCCAGGTAGATAGTAATCTCTCCTTTGACAATCATATTGCCAAAGTAGTTAGAAAATCCTTCTATGTGGCCCATCTAATTACTAAAGGGTTTGCATCTAGAAATAAACAAGTTATAGTGCCCCTCTGCTCGTCACTCATTAGACCCATCATAGAGTACAATGCCCCATTTGGGATGTACCTCACAAGACACTTCCAACAGCTGGAAAGACCACAAAAGTGCCTCACCAAGAGGATTACTGGCCTCAAACATATGTCCTATGCAGCCCGACTGAAAAAACTCCGGCTGTACTCAGTGGCGTATCGCTTACTCAGAGGTGATCTCTGCCTGACTTACAAAGCCATATCCAACTCAGAATTGATGGACATGCTCCACCTAAAGAAATCCAAGTCACTGCGAGCCATGTGCTCTAGTGAGCTAAACCTCATCACAACAATAAATAGAACATGCTGGAGGGATAAATTCCTGTCACAGAGACTCCCCATGCTTTGGAACAAAATTCCAAATTACATCAGGCAGAGCCCCTCACTAACACTCTTCAAGAGAAACCTTGACAAGTGGATGGGTAACAGAAAATACACCCCTGGGATCACTTCATTGGCTCTGCTTGACAGAGGATCAGTTAATTAATCAGTGGGGCGGCGAAAGCTGACACACTCTGGCTAGGCTTATAAATGCCCTCTGGCAGATAGCCTAGTACCTACCTATGAACCTATGAACAAATTAATATTATTTTACATCCCTGGAAGTTATGCTTGACTTATGTTGCCCACATCAGCACCAGCATCAATGATTCTATGTGGACCCTCTGCTGAATTGTCTGCCATCTCTGACAATGGACAGGAACTCCTTTCTTTTAGTCAGTGGTGGTTTGGAAGTAGTACGCCCCCTCCATCCATCTGTTTCTGGGCCAATACAGCTACCATACAGTAGGCAGTGGTGATTATATCACTTGCTCTGTGTTGTATCTAGAAGTAGGTTCTCCTATGCCCTCCAACAACATTGATGTGATCTACCACCTCCTGTCATATGCAGTCTGGGCAGATTTATCACATCTATCTCTCCGTAAAAGAAAAGCTCCATTGTGATGGAAGGCCTGGATCATGACCTCATTTTCTGCATCAGTGAATGGCAGCTTGCTGGATAGAGATGTGTTGGGTACCATAGCCCTGGATAAAATGAAACTGAAAATAGACACAAAAAATAAATGTATAATACAAAGACAGGATAGCTGTGAACTCAGCTATGTGTGCATCCATCATTCACACAATTGAAAAGGTAATACCCTCTATGACTACACATAAGTTAAGACAGTCCCAAATCAACAATAATTACAACAGTTGTGTAATGCCGACAATGTTTTTTGTAACTGTGTAATATATTACAGCAGTAACAATACTAAATCACAATATACATGTGGAAATGGAGAAAACGTTTGTAGTGAAATCTCCACTAGGGTGGCGCTATCACAACCTTAACATATTCTTTAGGCTGCACATGTAAAACCACCCGACGTTGCGGAGAAGTTATACTATACTCGTTTGCAATAACTGTTCAAATTCCTAGAAAACCTACACAATTATTCAGGTAGCATTCTTTACCAATGTTGTAATGCAGACAAAACTGATATACACGGGCTATGCCAACGGTAAATGATAGAGAGAATACAGACAGATAAACTAATGACTGTACTGGGAATATCAATCCATCATTAATGTTAAACGAAAAGTATTCTATAAAAACAGTAGCATACCTAGGCAAGAAAATAATTTACAAAGTATACAAATCTTTTCAAAGTGTATATAGCAGTTTCAAGCTCTCTGGATCTAAACAGTCTCCTTACTATGATACAAGTTCTTTAGCTACATACATAAGGGATAAGGGATATACGTGTTCTGTTTCCTTAGTTTTAGGGTTGTTGCTGCTTTTAAATGTTGAGTATGTTATGATTTTAATTAATGTAGATTATATTTAAATGCATTGGGCTGAAATGCTTTTTTATTCTGATGAATTCTTGTGGTTGACTACCGACAAAAGCACTCAATAAACAGTGGTTTGTGTTCACCTGTGCACCATATTGATCTTTTTGTTCTTCTTAGTTCTGCTTTTTGTGTTTTTTATTGGTCTATAATGGAGCAAGAGGCAAGGGTGGACACTAACAGTAATGGTTCCCTTCACGATTTGGTAACATCTATCGGGAACCTGTCAACACTAATCGAGGTGTTGACTAAACAACTTTCAAGGTTTGTAAAAACTTTATTTCCCAGTCCAACAACTTTTGGGACTATGAGTGGGACTAATACTGGATTTAATACTTGTTTGACTGATTCTCAAGTGTCCACCATTCCTCCCGGGCAAGGGAGCCCAGGTTTACTAGCAACAACCCAAACGGGACTATCTATTGGATCAAATACAGGAAGAGGAGGCAACAATAATGCCAGCAGGAACTTCAGGCAGCAAGGGGACACCCACTCATCTTTTTCATTTTCGGAATAAATACAGGAGGGTGCAACAGATGATTTTGTTAACTCTAACCATAAAGTTAACTATGGAACTCTGGATGAACAGATAAAAACTTTTGAATAAGCGGTTTTAAAACTTTGTAAGCTTCAAACTGAAAACAGTTATTTGAGAGAGTGCTTACGCAGGGAACAGATACCGAAAGGCCTGTGAACCTGGAAATTTCCTACTGGGTTAACAAACGGCTCAGATTTACATAAAGAACTCATTACCATGTTTAATCGACATGGATGTGAACTTCTTGAGGCACTGGTAAAAGATAACAAGAAAAAGATAAACTGAAAACAAAAGTTGACATGCTCAATGAACAGATTAACAAAGATTTGTGTTTCAATTCTAAAATTAATGAATATAGAGCTGGTTTTGTTAAAGCTGACAAAGTAATTTTAACAATTAAAAATAAAAAAGTTAAGAAATTAAATAGAGATAGCAATGATTATGAACGGGGCATTGCTTATCCACTCCCCAATACTAATGGTGTGCAGACTAATGATGAAGGCGATAACCAGGACATTGAAGAAGGTGTATCAGACGAAACCATAGGCGAGATTTAGGGGAACCCTTGAGGAGGTCCAAACGACTGCAGGATCAAAGACAACAGAGAGGGGGGAGGCAGAACAATGGACAGAGGATTGACAATGGGAACTATCAGGACTCCCTTCCCCATAGGGGGAGACTCCAATGGAGGAGGGGAACCAGCAGCAATGTGGTAAACACTGATTTAAGCATTGATTCCAATACTGACTTCATTAACAGATGTAATATTGTGACTAACAACTATGGTGACTTTAAAATATATAACTTGAGCACTGTTGTTGTTATGAAACAGTGGGCAGACTTGTTTCAGAAAGGATTGAACTTTGTACCTGTTAGAAAGCCTAGAATTGAGAATTCATTAATTGAACTAAAGCTATTTGTTAGGAAGTTGATTCTTAGGTTATATTTTGATAATGACATACAGGTTGAACAACCAGGGGCTTACAAAAAAGTTTGCACCTTCAACCCACCTTTGCATCCCATTTTACAAGGGTTTGAGAGTCTATGTGCCAACCAGATAAGACAAGTCTATTCAGCACACAGAAATTTGCATACATCTAACTTAACAGGTGATGATGATGATTTGTTAAATAACATTGTTAGGGATAAAAGTATTAGAATCATGAAAACGGATAAGGGGGTGGACTTGGTTATGGATCAGGGGGCCTATATAGAGAAGATGTTAATACACTTGTATAGCAATACATATGAGGAAGTATCCATTAATTAGATAAACATTGCCTATAGAAACATCGACATTACACTTAACAACCTCTTATTAGATAACCAGATTACTATTACTGAGTTTAATTTTATGCAACAAGAAAATCCTCGGACCCCCACAATATTTGGAATACCCAAAATTCACAAGTCCACTATCACCCCCCCCCCCCCCCGTTAGACCTATTGTGGATGCAAAGGAATCCAAAACATTTTCCCTGGCTAAATTCATAGATTCATACCTTAAAGATGTTCTAAAAAATTGTTCCCATATTTTAAAGGACTTTTGAGATTGCGTTAAAAAAATACATGTCAGTCTGTATTCTGACCAACTAATTTTGGCTGCAATCAATGTCAAAGATCTGTTCACTATAATCCCCCATGATGATGGTATTATGATGGTTTATGATTTCCTTTGCAGAAACACCAGTTTAAGACATTCTAGGGTACTGATGTATAAAACTCTAATGGACTTTATACTCAAAAATAACTTTATCTTCTTTGAGGGTCAATTATTCAAGCAAAAAACTGGGGTCGCTATGGGGCGGCGTGTGCCCCCCTTTTTGCTAATGTGGTACTTGCTGAATGTGAAACGTCTGTGGTGTTCAACTCTGAATTATTCAGATATTGTAAATTCTATGGGCGTTACCTTCATGACATACTTATCTTATGGGAAGGATCTCATGATGCACTGCAGGAATTCTTTGTATTTTTGAACTCTAGTACCCCCTTTTTGAAATTCAGCATGGAAACTGATGAAGACATGATTCATTTTTTAGATATTTCTATTTGCAAGGATAGAAGCAAACAGTCCTTTACTTCCACACTTCACAGAACGCCAACCTACCTGAATGCCCTGTTGCACTTTGATAGTGGGCACCCCACTCACCAAAAGAGATCTTTAGTTAAAGGGCAAGGAGTTATACTGGCGAGGATGGTCAGTGATTATAACATGTTTTTGAATGAGGTGAATACACTAAAAGACATGCTAAATAGATGTGGTTACCGAATACAATTTATTGAACCCATTTTGAATGAGGTTATTAAAAAGAGGTTGGAAGGACATTTTTTTCCATTATTAGGGAAGGCTTTTGAGGATGACAGGTTAGCAGTAGAGGGCAGTGGACCTTGTGTAGCAACAAGGAAACCTTTCAAGAATGCAATGGTTGTGTCATTCAACCCCCTTTATGGGAGAATTAAAGAAATTATTAACCACAATTGGGTGTTGTTTACTAGTGATCAGGAATATATAAACAAACTTTGGGTGAAACTACTGGTAGTTTATAAAAAGGACATGTCCTTTAAAAATTTATTGGAAATAAATGGACCAAGAGAAATAAAAGGAGGGATGAGAAAATGTGGTCACTGTATGTAATGCCCATACATTTTAGAGAATGATTCCTTTTATATTCAGGGTTATGGTAGGATTATCCTGAAACAGAGATTAAACTGTGGTAGTAAATTTTTGGTGTATGTGGCTATTTGCCAGCAGTGCCAGCATTTTTATATAGGCAAGACCATCAATAGTTTTAACAAATGTATATACCGACAATTTGACATAAGAAGAAATAATACCAACAATGCACTTTCTAAACATATAAGTTTAAATTTAGTGCTATTGAACAGGTTTGCAGCAAGGGGAGAGGGGGCCCTACAGATTTATTCCTTGAATATAGGAAATTAATATGGCAACTTAGATGCAGTGCCACCTATCCACCAGGGCTGAATGAAATGGTTTCCATTTCCAGCCTTTTGAAATGAAAAGCTGATTTCCATATGTAAGTGTGGTTGTTGAGAACATTTTAAGTGAAAAACTTATTCAAATATTTTTTATTATATATTTTTGTGCAATGTATTTATATTTGGATAGTATCTAGTTAACATTTACTTGCATCTAATTTTTACAATGCAATTACTGAAGGGATATATGTGTTCTGTTTCCTTAGTATTAGGGTTGTTTCTGCTTTTAAATGTTGAGTATGTTATGTTTTTAATTAATGGACTAATTATTCTATTAGTGATGTAAAGGGAAGTGATGTTGATTATATTTAAATGCATTGGGATGAAATGCTTTTTTATTTTGATGAAGTCTTGTGGTTGACTACCGACAAAAGCGCTCAATAAACAGTGGTTTGTGTTCACCTGTGAGCCATATTGCTCTTTTTGTTATCAATGAAGTAAGTTTAGAGAAACAGTACAGGTGATGCAGGGCTCTTATTTATTTATTTAACATTTGTTTACTAGGAAAGTCCGACTTGGAATGAAGCCAATTTTCAGCGCAGGCCTGGGGAGAAACTCTCTAGACACTTGTCTTTGAAACTTAGGGAGGTTATAATAAATATTTACACTCATTTTGGTGTATGAATGTGTTGTGGTGGGAAACTCAAGTAATCTCAATATTGCTTAAGGACGTGTTATGGAGGAGGTAAAATCTGAAACTTTGTAGGTTGTGATTATACAAAAGAAGTAACATGACATGCGAAGAACTGTCTTACATATTTATTTATTTTTATTTATTTAACATTTGTTTACCAGGAAAGTCCGATTTGGAACAAAGCCAATTTTCATCGGAGGCCCTGGGAGAAATGCTCCAGATGCATGTCTGTGTAACATGGGAGGAAACCGAAGTACCCAGAGTAAACCCACATGAAAGCAGGGAGGACATGCAGACTCCAGACAGAAGGCACTCCAGCCAAGACTCGAACCGCAGAACCTCTTGCTGTGAGGTGATAACACTACTGCTGCACCCCTGTGCTGTCCAGTGATGGCTGCGGCCATATGACGGATTGCATCAACATATCTTCCTGGTAGTAATCCTGACAGACAGATATGAAATTTGAAATTATGTCACTATTAATTGTGTGAGCTGTGTCACAAATTATAGCATTTCTACTGCTAACTGTCACCTTTGCCATTACCATGGTATTACCTAAAATCCTGATATTGTGAGACAGAAATGATAGCTCAGATGTGGCAAGGCGATATGCGAAGGCTGAGTGTGCCCTTGTAATGCATTACTTGCTCTGCTCATTGACAGATATACACTTTAATTCATTTCATGTTCCTTTCAATTTTTGTATTTTTTTAATTATTGCCTTCTGCATTTTGCACTTCTTGGCAGCACACAATGAAGTTTCACAACTTAAGGAAAAAAATGTAATTTGGCTTGACTTCAGTAGCACAAAAAAGCTTGGTATTGTACATTGCCTTTAGCACCCTGGATAGTAATGACTGCAAGAGAATGCAGCTGCCAGATGTCCAGTTCTGAGGCACAAGGTGTAAATGAACTGAGGTAGAGTAAGAGGACAGGTGATGCAGGGTCTGAATCCTGTTTACAGTCCATTTCACTGAGGGAGGGCATGATACATATTGACACTCATTTTGGTCTAGGAATATGCTGCTGGTGGAAAATCTAAGATTCCCAGTAGTAAGAGCAACATGTGACATGCATGATTTTAAATATGAAAGTTAAAGTCCTAATAATCTGTCCCAGAAATGATGCTACTGGTAGAGCAATGTGATGTGAAGAGGATGAATATGTAATTGTAAGGCTTCATTGTTTAAAGTTTCCTTTCAATTATTCTCAACATGTATTCATTTTTAAGTTTTTTTTAATTTGCCATCTGCATTGGGTTCACTATTGAAGAAAAAAGTGAAAAGTGTAGATTAGATTGCAATCAGTATCACAAGTCAGCCTGCTGTTGGTGCAAAGCTGTTAGCATGACTGCATAAAATACACGTGTCAGCTACCTGTTTCTGTGGTACAAGCTGAATATACAGCAACTGTGGAGAAAATAGAGTTGCTGGGTTGTTCAGATTGGTAGTAAGGATAGTACTGATAATGGTGTCAGCTGCAAGGATTGATACACATTTCGGAATATGAATTACACATCCTAAGTGTGTGTGATAAATGCTGAATATGTTACCTATAATCTTTGTGACTTGCTGTTGTCAGTGTATCATATTCATAAATTCTTCTGTACTTCTTGCTAATGATAACATTTGCTAAGCATGATGTCAGAAATAGTTTCTAAAGTGTGATAACAGGGTGAATGGTAATATGTATAATATATGACAGACTACGTATCCACATAGCCTAAGTATTTCTCATTACAGTAAGAGAGTCGGCTTTCAAAGTATGTCAGCATGACTTGTATGTGGTGCGTCACAAATGAGGTCCCCTTTCGAAGTATGTCAGCATGGCTTGTATGTGGTGCGTCACAAATGAGGTCCCCTTTTGAAGTATGTCAGCATGGCTTGTATGTGGTGCATCACAAATGAGGTCCCCTTTCGAAGTATGTCAGCATGACTTGCATGTGGTGTGTCATAAATGAGGTCCCCTTTCGAAGTATGTCAGCATGACTTGCATGTGGTGCATGACCAACGAGGTGATGTTAATGTGTTTCCCCCTTATGAATAATTACCATTACCTGAACCAGTCATGACATGTTGCACAAGTTGTGATGCTGCAAGCATTCATTATTGAAAGTATGCATATTCATTTGTATTTTCATTACAATTTCATATCATTTGTTATTTTGCTGCATTTTGCATTTGCACACTGCTGAACAGCACACAAATACATTTCACTACCTAAGGAAAACAACAAAAAATACTTTGTGCTGCCTTTTTGTAGCACAAACATGCTTTGTAATAATGCACAGATATCAGCATACTGCAGAATACTTAGTGAATAAATTCCACCTCTCAGATACTTAGCCCTGTGGCATAAGGTATAAGTGAAGTGAACTGAGAAAAATAAGATGTGATGTAGGGTCTGAATGCAGTTCATTATTAATTTTACAGAGCAGGGTCTGAATATATATTTACATATAATTTTTAAATCACTGTGCAGTTGTGTAAAACTCAGCTATTATCAGAATTGCTAACAGCATACGAGCTGGTGTCTGTCCACTTTCACATTATTTGTCATTAACTACAAGTCAGAGAATGTGGTCTACAAAGTACATGTCTGATGTTGCAAGGAGATGTGAGAATGATGAACGTATCACTTGAATGCACGTCTTGCTCTGCTCATTGCTAAGAATACCCATTCACTTACTTTGTTTTCCTGTCAGCTTTTTTCAGCCTCATATTTTTTAAATGTCTTTTGCATTTGCTCTCTGCTTGGCGGTGCACAAACCTACCGCCTAAGAAAAAATTGAAAATTTTAATTTCGACTACCTTCTGGTGCACAAACATGCCTGAGAGTGATGTGCTTTCGTTAGTACTCTGGACAGTAAATAATTGTGGAACAAGGTGCAAGTACAGTGAGTTAAGTTAAAGAACACATGTTACTAAGGTTTCAAATCCATTTAACAGATACTTTTACAAAGGGTGTCAGAATCCCATGTCTTACAACATTTGGATTAGGAATATAAAGCTAAATACAAATGAGAATGATACAGACATTAAATTGCAAGAAAGGATCAGTAATACTTGCATAACTAAACTATTCTAATTGGAATATATCATTAATCCTTCACATATAAACCCAAGATAATGTGTGTAAATTTTGCTAAACATGACAGTGAGGGTATTTAATTTAAAATTCACTTGCATATATATGATTGGCACAATAGATTTGTTCTAATCATCATATGGCAATGAATGTGCAATATTATACTAACTAGGGCCTCTTATTTATTTATTCATTTGACATTTGTTTACCAGGAAAGTCCAACTAGGCCACAAATAACCCATTTTCAGTGGAGGCCCGGGAAGAAATACTTCAAGTACAAAAACATTTCAAGTAGAACAAAGTAAAATAATTAGTAGTTATAGACATGGTCTTTCACTTAACAGAAACTAATTAAAATATAATAAAACAATAGAACAAATACAACAAAAATATTACCTACTTAGGATAATTGCAGAATAATTTTAAATAACATTTAGTATATATGCTAGTTATGACATATTGAATTTATAATATACACGAGTAGAACAAGTAAGTAGCTTATAATTTAGAAAAGAAAAAAGGAATGTAGTAGAACGAACAGAAAAGAAGAGTGGTGCAATTAGAGAAAGATAAAACTGAAGTGGACAAGGTAAATAAAGCTAAGAGCAGTGTAGGAGAAGAGAGAAGAAAGAATAAGAGGGGAAACTAAGGTGATAAAGGAAAAACAGAGTTTAAAGTAGAAGAGAAAGAAGGTGGAAGGGTGTTGATATGGCAAGAAATTAGCATGGAGTTGAACAGGAGCATATCCACGATTTAGATAGGTGTTCCTTAAGTGCATGCTTGAAGGATGTGTGAATGTGGTTACCTCTTAAGGATAACAGGAGGGTGTTCCGGATTTTAGCTATAGAGAAGGAGTATAGATTTTTCCAACTGATTTCATTGGACAGTGTTGTTGTAAAAACTGTTCATTTTCTAACCTGAGATATCTGCTTGGAATGTAGGAGTAGAAGACAGTATTTAAGGCCGGACAGGCCATGGGTGTATGAATGATTTTATGTGCTGTGATTAACTGGATGAAGGTAAGGTAAAGTGGGAATTCAAGCCAACTGAGTTTGTGGAGGGCCATGCAGTGATGAGAGGAGTATTTTGCATTGATGGCAAACTTAGCAATTTTGTTGTAGCGAGATTCGAGCATTGATTTTAGGTAGGTTTGTAGATTGTTGAAAAGTGCAGCTCCATAAAAGAGAGAGGGTAGAAGGTAGGTAGTAGCTAGAATGCATTTAGTGTGAGTGTCTATGAAATTTTTGTGATGATAGAGATTTCCTAGTTTCTGGTGAGTTTTCTTAATGTTGTTATGTATATGTAGATCAGACTTAAAAAGGTCATCATTAATGACAGCTAACAGGTTAGTGTGAGAGACATCTTCTATTATAGTGTTATTCTGAAAGAGAATAATAAATTGGCATTTATTTAGAGAGTATGTTTTGAGGGTAAAGAGCATAAGTTTAGTTTTAGTGGTATTCAGAAATACATGATTATTAGAAAGCCAGGTCTCAATGGAAGTGAGTGCAGTTTGGGTAATTTCTTGAAGATGTGGCATGGAATCAGATAAAAAGACGACTGTGACATCTTGGGTAATTTATTGAAGATGTGGCATGCAATCAGATAAAAAGATGACTGTGACATCATGGGTAATTTGTTGAAGATGTGGCATGCAATCAGATAAAAAGATGACTGTGACATCATGGGTAATTTGTTGAAGATGTGGCATGCAATCAGATAAAAAGACGACTGTGACATCATGGGTAATTTGATGATGTGGCATGGAATCAGATAAAAAGATGAGTATGACATCACGGGTAATTTGATGATGTGGCATGGAATCAGATAAAAAGATGACTGTGACATCATGGGTAATTTGTTGAACATGTGGCATGGAATCAGATAAAAAGACGATTGTGACATCATGGGTAATTTCTTGAACATGTGGCATGGAATCAGATAAAAAGACGACTGTGACATCATGGGTAATTTGTTGAACATGTGGCATGGAATCAGATGGACAGATGACTGTGGAATCATCAGCATACTGTGTTAGTGCACTCTGCTGGGAAGCAGTATATAGGTTATTAGTAAAAATGATAAATAAGAGGGGACCAAGACGAGATCCTTGAGGAACCCCAGTAGAGATGTCTTGAAAAGCAGAGAGGGAGTCTAGCCATCTGACTGCCTGCTGTCTATTAGAGAGATAACTGGTAAACTATCTGATGGCAGAAGGGGTTAATCCAAGGTTTGTGAGTTTTAGTATTAGGAGATGATGGGGAATAGCATCAAAAGCCTTAGATAGGTCAAGGAACAAAGAGGATACAAGTTTATTTGAATCACGAGCTGTATTTATTATGTCAGTGAAAGATAAGAAGGCAGTGTTGTTATTGTGTCCAGGTCTACATAAGTGCTGAGTCGGACTAAGCGGCTGATTGTAAAGGAGGTGGTGGAGAATTTGTGGATGGATGCATTTCTCAAGAATTTTACAGAGAGGTGACTAAAGGGCAATAGGTCGATAGCTGGACAATTCCATGGAGTTACCTCATTTGTGTCATGGTATAATGAAGGATTTTTTCCAGAGAGTTGGATCATAAGATTCTAGAATAGATCTGCTAAGAATGGATATAGGATATGCAATGGCATCAGCTGCCATCTTAAGATATTGTACAGGAAGGTAGTCAGGAGAGTTGGTGCCAGATTTCAGTTTGAGGAAGAGCTTCTTAACTGTGTTAGTGGGAACAGGCTGTGGTGAAGTGGAAGAGTAAAGTTGGGTTAAGGAAGGAGGGAGGAGACAAACCGCCATTAGAGGTTTTTACCTGTTTCTTCTGTGATGTTGGTGAGCCTTGTGTGATAGTGGGAAGCACTGATATGTTTGAGGCAATATTTTGTATGCGCTGAATAAAGTGGTTGTTAAATATGTTAGCTATTTGTGTACTGGTTTTGTCTGGAAGGGGATTAGGGTTCATTTTTTGCCAGGATTGAGAATAGATGAAATAGATGGCCATAATTTGGGGGGGGGGTTGTGTTTATTAGTGGATAGTAATGTGCAATAATGGTCTCTTTTGTCTTTTGTTACTACTTTTTTGGCCAGATTATGGAGATGCCTGTAGTTATTTAGGTCTGAAGGGGATTTAGAAGTGTGCCATAATTTGCATAGCTTATCTCTAGATCTCATAACGTCTTTTGTAGTTTTTGATAACCAGGGTATTTAGTTGTTTTTAATTATTTCCCTACGTGGTGCTGCTAGATTGATTAGTATGCCTAGGAAAGTTGAATTGAAGTGATTGACTGCATTATCCAGAGGAAGCATTTTGAGGATGGACCAGTTAATAGCTTTTAACATTTCAGTTAGAGAATGTTGGTTAAAATTAGAGATGTTTTGAATAGTTTTGTACTGATAGTCTTTTAGAAGGCAGGAGAAAATTCTAATAGCATAAGCAGGGAGGTGATTGCTCAAAGTATCGGGAAGGGTCGCAGCATTGGATAATTTGGTAGGGTCAGAAATCAAAATCCAGTCTGTATGTATGAACTATGGAACCCTGTATATATATATGTAACCCTATATATATATATATATATATATATATATATATATATATATATATATATATATATATATATATATATATATATATATGTAACCCTGTATGTATAAAGTATGGAACCCTGGTTGTTTTTACTAGAGAATTTAGTGGGGGTGGTGATGAGTTGAGTGAAATTGCAAAGGCTAATGCTTAAGCTAGGGGAAATTACAAGAAAGGTTCTGCCAGTTGATTTGGAGTTATTCATTTTAGGAAATGTGATAAGAATTTCTGCTCAAATTTGTAAAATTTGTTAAACGTGACAGTGAGGGTATTTAAAATTAACTTGCATATCTATGATTGGCACAATAGAGTTCTTATAATTATCATATGGCAATGAATGTGCAATATTATACTAACTAGATCCTCTTATTCATGTGAGAATCACACAGTGCAATAGAAACTTGTGCAATAAAAAATCAATCAGCTGCTCAAAATTATAGATAAGTTATACTGTGGTAATATGTAGGTAGAACCCAAAACGTTCAGTGTGCGCACTGAACGTTTTGGGTTTTGCGTTTTGGGTTCTGGTTTAGTTTTCCAGTGTGTCCTACCTGTGGTTAACAGTAATATGTAGGTAGAACAACCTGTCTAATGTGAAATGATGACTATATGTCCATTGTTTGTGTTATTGTATGTACGAATATGTCTTCTCAATTCACACAATTTCGTTTAGACTGCACTTGTGTAGGCTAAATGACAATAAAGCTTACTTTGACTTTGACTTTTGACTGACTAATTACATATCCTAACTATGTGTTTAGGACAGCATGTCTTTTTAAGTATGTATGTAACACACCCTAACCTTTTTAACTCAGGTCTGTTGTGTTTTACATAAGAATGATCCCCAGGACTACTCAAAGTCACACACACACAGCACTCTTGATGTATATTTTCATTCATTCCGAAATTAGTATATCTCTAATTACCATCCTTAAAGGGAAGTTGTCCTCTGGCAATGAGAATTAATAAGCTAAGTTTCAATGTTTGCATTCTTTATCCCCATGGGTTTGATTCCCAGTTGGTACAACACAGGTTTAACAGTGTGTAAATTCCAATATCAAAATAAGTCACACTTCATCCTATTAATCCATCCAAATACCAAAGATTACAGGCCAAGCCATTAAACATTTCATTGTTGAACACTGGAACATATCAATAGATTGAGCATCATACATGGCAATTCTCACTGTCATGTTTTATACTTTTATTGCTATTTGATGTAAGTACTGCCACTGTGTCTACCAAGGAATCCATATGCTTGCAATTGCACAAATGCAGCTGGCCAGGTTCTGTGCCTTTGCACACAAGCTGTTACACGTGAGATATGAAATGAGCACCAATTCAGACATATATTGTTAGCTTGACTTCTGTAGAAATGACTGGTGATGGAAAGGAACATGCAGCAAAGAGGTGCAGTGCTGAGACACAACGATGTTTGTGGCACCCCTCATGCAGCACTGGAGCTGAAGATTGCTGGTAAGGCATTACACTGGGTCTCAGTATAAGGCTGAGGTTTGGAATAGCTTGTCCAAGGATGTCTCCATTGCAACTGGCCTTCATCTTTCCCCCCTGGGATTTAGGCTACTGGCAAAGGCTCTTGCCACCCCCACAGTGCCTTTTTTTAGACAATGTCACAAAGACAAAATTCCTGAACTAAAAATTTCATCAAAAAATAACCTCAGGGTTATGCTGCTAAATGCTAGGAATCTTAAACTGCACTCACTGGTAACAGTCCTCACCTTGGAAGACTCTGACATCTATGCAGTCACTGAGACCTGGTTCCAGGCTCTGGAGAGCACCCCAGCTATACCAGGTTACACCTCCTATCACACGTTCAGACCATGAACAGAAGGCATGAAAACTAAAGGATGTGGTGTATCAATATTTGTTAAAGATAAATACACCTCCAGAGTGGTTAAACAGTATGATTCCCTGGAGACACTTCAGTTTCAACTAACTGTTAGTAAGACATCTGTTCAAGTCATTGTCAGCTACAAGACTGCTCCATGAATCAGCACACCCACTCTGCTTACTTGGATCTACTGAAATCCATCAAGATATATCTGAAAACCATAGTTCAGGGTGATGTTTATTACCCATCAATTGACTGGTTTAATTACGCATGCTCAAACTAACTTACCCATAGGTTCCTCGAGTTCATTAACTCCAATGCCCTGGACCAGCTGGTGGACACCCAACTAGAGGTGCCAACATCCTGGATCTAGTGCTTACCAGTATCGGGGTCAGCTGTAGCACCCCCATTGTGAGGTCTTCCCTTTTCAGATCTGACCACAGATCATTCTCATTTGAAGTAACTATCACACCTGTCATCCCCCCAGCAGCAACTAAACTAAAAAACTTCTCCAAACCAGATTATATCCTTCTAAGGGATGGTATGAATAGCTTTACTGCACCTCCCCACTCAGATGGAACTGGCAACTATGCCAAGTCCTACACCAATGCTTTTTACAAGCACCTGTATAACTGCGTCGATACATCCGTACCTGATAAGACCAAAACAAGCTCTTCAAAGAAGAGCAAAGCTGCCTGGTTGACATCTGCCATTAACAGGCTTTACAATAAGAGGAAGAAATTGCTGTCCAAAAGTAAGAGGGAGCGAGCCCTAAACTAGAAAAACCTTCCTCCTTAGCTTAAACAAGCAAATAAGACTTCTTGTGAAGTCCTCCAAAGCAAACTATTAATCCAAATTAGCATCATCAACTGAGGACAACTATAAGACGTTGTTTGGTTGCATCCATAGCCTAAAAGGTAAAACCCAGATTTCCACCAAAATGGTAGTTAATGATACCACATACATTCAGCCTGTGGACATAGCAAACCTGTTAGCTGACAGGTTCTGTGAAAACTTTTCTCCCATGTCCCCACCACACATACCCCATGACATTCCTTCCACTTGTCCCCCACGTTGTATCTCTAGAGAACAGGTCATATATACCCTATCTAAGGCCAAAAACACAGACCTCATAACATTCCAGGCTGCATCCTCACTGGCTCCAACAAGAATTAGCAACACCATTGGGTACTCTTTTCAATCATAGTCTAAGCACCGGCTTCATCCCAGCTGAATGGAAAATGGCCACCATTATCCCCTTGCTCAAAGGTGGTGCTTCCACTGACCCAAGGAACTATAGACCTATTAGCCTGACTAGCCTTATCTGCAAGGCCATGGAAGAAATCATTATGGACCTTATCAACAAAGATATAGGCAATCTCCAAACACTTGACCCTACTCAGTTTGGATTTGTCAAATGGAGATCATGCTTGTTAAGCCTGGTGGACTTCTTTGAGACAGTTACCTCAGCCCTGGACGAGGGAAAACCTGTGCATACAGCCTACCTGGACTTGGCTAAGGCTTTTGACACTATTCCTCACTCAGGTATAGGTTCATAGGTTCATACTAGGCTATCTGCCCAAGGGCATTTATAAGCCTAGCCAGAGTTTTGCGGCTTTCGCCACCCCATACTATGCCCATTATTTTGCTGTGCCTCTGTCAAGCAGTGACACTGAGATAATCCCTGGGGTATATCTGCGATCTCCCATCCATTGGTCAAGATTTCTCTTGAACAAAGCCAGCGAGGTGCTCTGCCTCACATGTACCGGGATTTTGTTCCACAGCATAGGGAGTCTCTGGGTGATGAATCTGTCCCTCCAGCACGTCCTATTAATAACCGTGTCAAGGTTTAAGTCTTCCGCCCTTGTAGTTCTGAGGGATCTAGATTTTTTGAGGTGAAGCATGTTCATTAATTCTGGGTTGGACATGGCCTTGTATGTCAGGCACAGGTCACCTCTGAGCAGATGGTAAGCGACTGAGTAGAGCTGAAGTTCCTTCAGTTGGGAAGCATAGGACATACTTTTGAGACCCTTTATCCTTTTGGTGAGGAACTTTTGGGGCCTTTCCAGTTGCTGCAGGTGTCGTGTCAGATACATTCCGAATGGGGCATTGTACTCAATCATTGGCCTGATGAGTGATGAGTACAGGGGGACGATGACTTCCCTTGATCTAGATGTGAATCCCTTCATGATCAGGTGGGCAATGTAGAAGGTCTTTCTAACTACTTTGGCAACATGAGTATCAAATGAAAGGTTACTGTCAACCTGGGTACCCAGATCCCTGATAACCTCTTCTGTGCTTAGTGGGTTGCTGCCTATATGGTAGCTAGGGGTAACCTTGTTTTTCCCGAAGGGTATGACTATGCATTTTTTGGCGTTTAACTTTAGGCCTCTCACCCAGCTAGGTATTAACCCTTATATCTTTAGATGGGTCTCTAACTGGCTTACCTATAGAACCCATACGGCCAAAATAGAGGAATCTGCCTCTAACAGCAGACCTGTAACTAGTGGTGTTTTCCAGGTATCAGTTATGTGACCTCTACTGCTTGGAATCTATTTCTACAAAGTACAAACAAAAACTGAAAGTCTGTGGCTGACAAGATTTGCTGACGGCTGCAAACTGGGAGGAGTCATAGAATCCCCAACATCCTACAAGAAGGTCTTACACAAACAAATGATTGGTGCCAAAGTCACTGCCTTAAACTCAATGCAAAAAAAAAGTATTATCATCCGTTTTATTTATTTGACATTTGTTAACTGGGTTGGACTGACTGGGCAAGAAACCCTTTTTCAGCAGAGACCCAAGGAGAAAAGCTCCAAACATATAAAATATATAAAACTTACATAAGTACAAATACAGCTACAGAGCTTAACAAATAATGGAAATGCAAAAGCAAGTCACGACTTATTAACACAAGATGTAAAACAGTAGCATTCACACAGCGAGTACGACCACAATAAACAGTAGCATTCACACAGCGAGTACGACCACAATAAACAGTAGCATTCACACAGCGAGTACGACCACAATAAACAGTAGCATTCACACAGCGAGTACGACCACAATAAACAGTAGCATTCACACAGCGATGCGACCACAATAAACAGTAGCATTCACACAGCGAGTACGACCACAATAAACAGTAGCATTCACACAGCGAGTACGACCACAATAAACAGTAGCATTCACACAGCGAGTACGACCACAATAAACAGTAGCATTCACACAGCGATGCGACCACAATAAACAGTAGCATTCACACAGCGAGTACGACCACAATAAACAGTAGCATTCACACAGCGAGTACGACCACAATAAACAGTAGCATTCACACAGCGAGTACGACCACAATAAACAGTAGCATTCACACAGCGAGTACGACCACAATAAACAGTAGCATTCACACAGCAAGCACGACCACAATAAACAGTAGCATTCACACAGCGAGTACGACCACAATAAACAGTAGCATTCACACAGCGAGTACGACCACAATAAACAGTAGCATTCACACAGCGATGCGACCACAATAAACAGTAGCATTCACACAGCGAGTACGACCACAATAAACAGTAGCATTCACACAGCAAGCACGACCACAATAAACAGTAGCATTCACACAGCGAGTATGACCACAATAAACAGTAGCATTCACACAGCGAGTACGACCACAATAAACAGTAGCATTCACACAGCGAGTACGACCACAATAAACAGTAGCATTCACACAGCGAGTACGACCACAATAAACAGTAGCATTCACACAGCGAGTACGACCACAATAAACAGTAGCATTCACACAGCGAGTACGACCACAATAAACAGTAGCATTCACACAGCGATGCGACCACAATAAACAGTAGCATTCACACAGCGATGCGACCACAATAAACAGTAGCATTCACACAGCGAATGCGACCACAATAAACAGTAGCATTCACACAGCGATGCGACCACAATAAACAGTAGCATTCACACAGCGAGTACGACCACAATAAACAGTAGCATTCACACAGCGAGTACGACCACAATAAACAGTAGCATTCACACAGCGAGTACGACCACAATAAACAGTAGCATTCACACAGTGAGTACGACCACAATAAACAGTAGCATTCACACAGCGAGTACGACCACAATAAACAGTAGCATTCACACAGCGAGTACGACCACAATAAACTGTAGCATTCACACAGCGAGTACGACCACAATAAACTGTAGCATTCACACAGCGAGTACGACCACAATAAACAGTAGCATTCACACAGCGAGTACGACCACAATAAACAGTAGCATTCACACAGCAAGTACGACCACAATAAACAGTAGCATTCACACAGCGAGTACGACCACAATAAACAGTAGCATTCACACAGCGAGTACGACCACAATAAACAGTAGCATTCACACAGTGAGTACGACCACAATAAACAGTAGCATTCACACAGCGAGTACGACCACAAGTACAACACTGGCAAGTAATCAATCAGTTAAGTAGTGCAGTGTCAACTCCCTTGTATATCTAAAACCGAGAGAAAATAGTTTATTTATAGCCTTAGACAGTTAGGAGTAGTTAATGTAACATTGTAGGAACAGAAATAAAGGAGAAAGAAAGTTTTTGGTAAGAGCAATGTTCCAGCTAACTACCACATCAATAGAAACACAATAAGCACACACTCACTTGTAAGTGACCTGGGCACACAAGTTAACAGCAACCTTAATTTTGATCACCATGTCTCCACAGTATATTTTCTATATTGCTCATCTCATAAGTAAGGGCACTGCCTCCAAAAAAAAAAAAAGAAATTATAAGCTCCCTGTACTCATCCCTCACCAGGCCAATAATTGAGTACAATGCCCCTTTTGGTATGTACCTTTACAAGCATCTGCAGCAATTGGAGAGACCACAAAGGCTCCTCACAAGGAGAATTCAAGGTCTTCAGCATCTGTCCTATGTGGATTGGCTGAAGTCACTGTTGCTTTACTCCATTTCATACAGACTACTCAGAGGCGATCACTGCCTTATGTATAGCACATTCTCTGACTCTGCTTTATTGGAAATGCTGCATATTTGCAAGCCCAACGGCTCACGGGTTACTTGCTTTATAGACCTTAACCTGGCATGTGACATTAATAGAACTTGTTGGAGGGACATATTTGTCTCCCTGAGGTTACCACCCTTGTGGAACCAACTCCCAATTCATGTAAAACAGAGCACCTCTTTGGCCCCCTTCAAGCACAACATGGACAATTAGATGGATAACCATAAATTCACCATGGAAATTCCACCTGTGTCTCTCTTGGACAGGGGCAATAGGTACTGATCATGAACAGTACATTTACTCTTGCCACTGAAGCTCAGGTCATGGCCAAAAAAGAATCCATGTTGACTAGTTTACTTACCCACTTAATAGAAAGATAAATGAAATTAAAATAAAAACAGTATTCTATTTTTATGCTTTCCCCAATCAACAATACCCTAGCCTTCCTCCAACTGTGCCCAGTTTATCTCTCTCTTATGTTATTTCTTAGTCAGTAGAACAAACCATGTGGTCTCTAATGTGATGCTCCCATGACAGGTTAATAGACTATGACTTATAGCTTTCTGTTTTCCTGCATTCTAAATCAGTTCATAGGTTCATAGGTGTGTACTAGGCTAATGGCCCTGCGGTCTTTACAAGCCTAGCCATAGGATTACCCTGGCATAGTGCTACCCGACCTAAGTTCCCAGTGCTTCTGTCGAGTAGAGCCACTGGACTTATCCCCAGGGTGAATTTTCTGTTTCCCATCCACTCATCAGGATTTCTCTTGAAGAGGGTCAGCGACGTGCTCTGCTTGACATGTATGGGAAGTCTATTCCATAGCATGGGCAGTCTCTGGGTTATGAACCTGTCCCTCCAGCATGTTCTGTTAATTGTGGTAATGAGGTTGAGGTCTCTGGAGTCTGTGGTGTGGAGGGACTGGGATTTCTTTAGATGTACCATTTCTAACAGAGCTGGGTCAGATATGGCTTTGTAAGTCAAGCAGAGATCGCCTCTAAGTAGACGATATGAGACAGAGAATAGTTGGAGTTTTTTGAGTCTGTCCATATAGGACAAGTGTTTAAGGCCTAGGATCCTCTTTGTGAGGTACTTTTGTGGCCTCTCCAGTTGTTGCATGTGTCTAGTGAGGTACATGCCAAATGGGGCATTGTACTCAATGATTGGCCTAATGAGGGAAGAGTAGAGGGAGACAATGACCTCTTTCTTCCTGGATGCAAAACCCTTAGTAATGAGATGTGCCACATAGAATGACTTTCTGACCACAGTGCCAATGTGGTGATCAAAAGAGATGTTGCTGTCAACCTGTATTCCCAGATCTCTTATAATGCCTTCTGTATTCAGTGGACTACCATTGATGTGGTAATTCATGGAAACTGAGTTTTTCCCAAAGGGGATTATGACGCATTTTTTGGCATTGAGCTTAAGGCCATGGTTCTGACACCAGTCGTTGGTCTCAGTGAGGCCATTCTGTAGGATGTCATCATCATTTGGGGGAGTTAATAATAGCTCCCAACTTGCAATTGTCTGTGAACTTTATCAGCCAGAGTCCCTTCATGTTGGCCTGGACTTCAGAGAAGTAGATACCAAACAGGAGAGGGCCCAGGACCGAACCCTGTGGGACTCCACTCTTGACTAGTTGGCAGTCTGACTTGCAGTCAGCTACTTTCACACTGTGAGTTCTATCTGTGAGCCAGTTTGCAACCCACCTAGTGATATAGGGGTTGATGCCCAGCTTAGTGAGCTTTTCTGTGATTCCTGAGTGGGGATGGTATCAAAGACCTTGGCCCGATCAAGGTAGGCTGTATGAACCACCTTGCCTTCATCCACAGCTCTGGTGACTGACTCAGAGAACTTGACCAAGTTGAGCAGGTATGATCTACCCTTCACAAAACTAAACTGTGTCGGATCCAGAGTTTTGAGATTCCCCATATCCTTCTTTATTAGTCCATGATGCATCCCATAGCTTTGCATATAAGACTTGTTAGGCTAATAGTTCCCAGAGTCTGTAGCCGTTCCTCCTTTGTGGAGAGGGATGACTGTAGCAGTGCGCCATTTGGCAGGAACAAAGCCTGAGGTGAAGCTTAAACAGGGCACACAGGGATGGTGCCAGTTCACTCTGTAGTTCATGTAGAACACAGCCAGGGCTATTGTCAGGTCTCATAGAAGCTCTATTCATGGCCTTGGACAGTGCTGTTTTAACCTGTGGAGCACTAATACTGGGTGACGCAATCTACTGGTATTGTGATTGGTCCTTTGGTAAAGTTGGCCCTGAATCTGTCGGCCAGTATACTGGTAGTATCTGTTGGCTTGATATAAGAGGTACTATTGTGCAGTAGCTCAAAGCAAATCTGGGTATTGTCGTGGAGATTCTTTACATAACTATACTTTACTAGCTGCAGCAGTTAATACTATTTTAGGGAAATTATCACTTTTTGCATAGATAGGTCATTTATATCGGTACTTCAGCTTATGACATGGTCTTGCATCAGAGTGGTCTGTGCTGTAGGCTGCACTATTTTAACGTATATGGGTATGTTAACTATCTTTATTCTTTCCAAGCAGGGCTGCACCATGAACTTTTGAGGTGGGACACTGTACAACAAAGGAACATAGGAATAATACCAAACAAGAGGTGACAGGGATCATAACATGCCTAGCATACACACACTTAAGTAGCCATACTTAAAGTTTCATGCTTCCTTATGTGAGATAAGCAGAGTATCCCTTAGTAATGCTTATCTCCCTAATCTAGCATGGCTATACATGACAATCCATCTAATGAAGGTCAGCATTAAAGGTACTCAAGTATTACTTTGTTTGACTTGCAATGCTAACTTATTCCATTGGCTATGAATACATTGCAGAGAGACGTTCCTAATTCAGTCAGTCCTATTTTCTTTTGCTGGTGTAGATTTAGGTCCCTAGTGTGGGCCTTTGTAGAGCCACTGGTTTTACAAAGAAACAGAAGGCCAAATAGGATTGGGTTTTCCATAGCTTGAAAAGCAAAACACTGGTCACCTCGGAGTGGCCTGTAAGCCACTGAGTATGAGAGATGTGCTTATAGGTTCATAGTTGTTTACTAGGCTAATGACCACAAGGGCCTTTTTAAGCCTAGCCATGCATCCCAAATCTCTGACAAGTTCTGATATCCTTGATAAGTGTAAGCATGGGCCTGGGAGATGAACCATTTACAGGTTACCTGTGTCCATTAGATAGGTGCCAAACCAGGGATGAATTTCTGGTTTGCCATCCAGTTGTCCAAGTTGCACTTGAATTGGGTTAGGGAGGAAGTCTACTTCACATGGATGGGGAGCCTGTTCCATAGACAGGGTAGTTTCTGGGATACATACCTATCTCTCCAGCAGGTCCTATTTAAACCACAGGCAAGGTTTAAGTCTCTGGAATGGATAATTCTGGTGCTGTTTATTTTGTGGATATGCAGGATGTCCATCAGTGTGGGGTGTGACAATGCCTGTATGCCAGGCATAGATCTCCATCTCCCCTGTAGGAGACAGAATACAGGGATAGGGCCTTGAGGCAGTCTGCATAGGTCATATTACTTATGCCCTATATTCTTTTAGTGAGGAACCTCTGTGGACATTCCAATTGTTGGATATGCCTGGTTAGGTACATACCAAAAGGGGCATTGTACTCAATGATAGTTCTGATGAATGCTGAATACAGTAGAGCAATGACTTCCTTGCACTTACATGCCATAACTTTGTTCATAAGTTGCGCAAAATAGAATGATTTCCTCAACACTGTAGGCACATGATGGCCAAAGGCTAGATTACTACCTATGTGTATCCCTAAGTCCATGAGTACTGGATCAGCTCTAAGGGGTGTGTTGTCAATATAATAGTTACTAGGGATGGATGACTTCCCAAAGGATACTATTATGCATTTCTTGGCATTTAGTTTTAGTCCATGGCTATGACACCAGTTGTTTGTCTGTGTCATCTCCTCCTGGAGAACGTGAGATTCAATAACAGCTCCTAATCTGCAGTCATCTGCAAATTTAGTCAGCCAAAGACCACTGGCATTGGCCTTGACTTCTGAGAAGTAAATGCCAAAAAGGAGAGGTCCAAGGACTGATCCCTGAGGGACTCCACTTGTGACTGGCCTCATTGCAGAGGTGGACTCCCCAATTTTAACTTCCTAGGCCCTGTCTATGAGCCAGTTGGCTATCCACCGGGTGACATACAGGTTTGTACCTCACATCTTGAGTTTGTCAACAATGCCTGAGTGGGGTGGGGTATTGTGTCAAATGCCTTGGCCAGGTCAAGGTAGGCAATGTGAACCATTTTGCCTTCATCCATTGCTTTGGTGACCTTCTCAAAGAAGTCCACTGGGTTGATGTGCTAATGTATCAGGATATTTGAAAGACTTAAGGCCTTTGATTTTCTTGGCACGGTATCTTTGGGGCATTCTAGTTGAGCAATATGCTTTGATTTTTACATACCATTGTATTCAATGATGGGAATGAAAAGGGAAGACTAGCGTGGCAGGATGACTTAGTTAGATTTAAGACATTCCCTTTGAAATTAACTGAGCCAAATGGAAGAATTTCATGACTGTGATATAAACATGATGATCAAATGAGACGGAATTGTCTACATAAGTACCCAGGTTTTTTGCGACCATGTATGTCTGAAAAGGGGTACCATTAAACAGTTTTTTTTACTGAATGCTGCAATGCTGCACTTGTTTGCTTTTAACTTGTGACCATTTTCAGAACACTAAGTATGTACATATTCCAAGCTTTACTGGTGCTTTTTGGTATCAGTGTATGAAAAGATAACAGTGCCCAGCTTGCAGTTATTAGCAAACTTGGTCAACCACATTTCTTGGTAATTGGACTGGATGTCTACCAAATAAATGTCAAACAGGAAAGAGCTCAACACTAATCCATGTAGATCCCCACTAGTTATAATTTTACATTCAGAGTGGGTACCAGAAACTTTCATAACATGGGCTCTATTGGATTCAACCCAAGCATAAGTTATGGACAAAGTGGTATGACATAATTTATGTGGTATTGTGGTGGTATGATGCTTACCAATTCTGTGTTGATGTGAGAGGTTTCCTTACACATTTTCTAAATATTTAAATCTCTTGCAGGTTGTACTATCAACTGGTGGAAAAGCAGTTTAGTTAGAAAAAGGCTGTAGCTACACTGCATTAGAACATGTAATGTGATCAGACAAGCCACAAATCATGGACAGCACAGACTGCTGAGCCACGTTGTCACATGGTGGAGAACTAGAGTTCATCACAGTACTCAAAGTTTGGAGAGAGACTATTATAGTAGATCCTGATGATTTACAGATTAAGTTTTTAGGGTGATCCTGTTTTACAGATGAAGGTTTTAGGGTGATCCTCTTTTACATATGATGCTTTTAGGGTGATCCTCTTAAGGTAGTTCAGCTAATCTAGCAGTTCTTTGTAAACAGAAAGAATTTGCTTTGCCAAAAATGATGAATAATGGTGATTAGCCTATTGGCTACTAACCCGGGTACCAGTGCTAGTCTCCCACAGCTGCATATAGCTAGGAATGAATGAACCTTTGTTCTTTTCCTCACCACAAGCAAACTGTGGCATTAATCACAAGCTGTCTTCTAAGAAGTAAACTGGTCCCAGATGTTACTGGGTTCAGTACTCTTGCCAGTGTCTTCTCTTGGCAGGTACCCTGGATACCATGAAAAACAGCTTGAGACAGAAAGAAAAGCTACACAAAGGCCCAAAATTAAAACTGAAAAGTTTCTAACAAAAACCACAACCAGACCGATAAGAGAAGTCCCACACACACTGCTCAATCACAGACCATCAGAAATGAATGTCCCATACACATTGTCATATCAGACAATAGTAGGGACCGATGTCCCTCTGCTCCCTCTGTCACCAGGAGCAAATCACCAGCAGCAAAATTGAAGCACTAATCCAAAGCTGGCTGCGAAGCAGTTCCTAGGCTATCCAATGATCAGTACTCTTGTACCGGATAATACAAATTGCAAAATTAATATGGGAAAAGGGATTAATGATATGAAACTCAAACTAATTCAGGCTTTAACAATCTAAGGGATGGCCCTTCACAGTTCAGTCGTTTACTGCCCAGTAGTATGAGCAGATGAAATGGGACTGGAAGGAGCTTCCAAAGTCAGATTTACAGTAGGGGTAGGCAATTCAAAATCTGCAAAGTTTAAAAGCACAACAGGGACTTAAAAATCCAGTGCAGTCAAATACCAGCAGTAGCCTTCTCAAAGGACTTACATTTCCTAATGATTAGGAAAAATGTCCCTTCCCCCAAGAAGAAGCTACTTTGAAGTTGTTTATATTAGTTAGGTTCATAGGTTTGTAGGTGTATACTAGGCTAATGACCACTAGGGGCCTCATAAGCCTAGCTGTGCAGCCCAGATTTGACCCACAAATTTAATTTGTATAGGGGGTGAATTACTGACTGCCGCTGTCCTTCAGAGACATAAGCGCCATACCAGGGGTACATTTCTGATTATTCGTCCATTGGTCCAAGTTGTGCTTAAACAGGGTTAGCGAGGAATGCTGCTTCATGTGGATGGGACTCTGTTCCGGAGAATGGGAATTCTCTGAGAAATGTATCTGTCTTTCCAACATGTCCCATTTATGTCACAAGCAAAATTAAGGTCTTTTAATCTAGTATTTCTGATGCTGTTCATTTTATGGATGTGTAAAAGGTTTATCAAAATAGGGACCAGGGATGCCTTTTATGCCAAGCAAAGATCTCCTCTCAGAAGTCTGTATGATACAGATTAAAGAGACAGGGCTGTGAGGTATTCAGCACAGGACATTGTATTTATTCACTTATTTTTGTAAGGAACATTTGTGGAATTTCCAATTGCTGCATATGTCTGGTCAGGTACATACTGAAGGGGGCATTATACTCTATGATGGGTCTGATGAGGGCCATGTACAGTGGTATAATGACCTCTTTGGACCTAGATGCCATGCCCTTGCTTATAAGTTGAGCAATATAGAAGGATTTTCTTACTACCTTGGACATATGTTGGTCAAAGGCTAGGTTACTATCTACATGAGTTCCCTGATTTCTGACTAATGAATAAACTTTTAGGGGTGTTTTATTGATGATATAGTTGCCCAAGGGGCTGACTTCCCAAAAGGTACTATAATGTATTTCTTAATACTGAGTTTTAAGACATGGCTTTGATACCAAGAGTTTGTCTCTGTTAGACCTTCCTGAAGGGTGTACTCATCTTGGGGGGATACAACGACTGCTCCCAGTTTGCCATCATCTGCGAACTTGGTTGGTCAGAGGCCTTTGACATCGGCTTCCACATCTGAAAAGTAGATGCCAATGAGGAGTGGGCCTAGCACAGAGCCCTACAGGACTCCACTGGTGACCAGCTTCTTTGTGGAGGTGACCTCACTGATTGTATCCTCCTGGGTCTATCAGTGAGCCAGCTAGCTATCCTGGAGTTATAAAGGGGTTTACAACTAGAGCCATAAGTTTGTTGACAATGCCCGAGTGGGATACTGTATCAAATGCTTTAGACAGATCTAGGTACGCAGTCCGCACCATTTCCCCCTCATCCATTGCCTTCATGACCTTTTCAGAGAAGTCCACTAGATTCAGTAAGCATGACATTGCTTTGATAAAACAAAACTGGGATGGACACAGTGTCTGGAGGTCTGTTATGTCCTTGATTATAAGTTCCATAAATCTTTCCATGGCTTTGCAAATAAGACTAGCCAGACTAATGGGACTGTAATTTACAGGATCTGTTGAAGGTCCTCTCTTATGAAGGGGGATGACAACTGCAGTTCTCCATTAACATGGCACAAAGCTTGTTTTAAGACTGTAGTTAAATAATTACCACAGGGGTCCTCATAAGTTATATTTTAGACTGTTCAAGAAGCATCCTGGGATGTTATCTGGGCCCACTGAGGGCATGTTCTTGGCTTTAGTGAGCACGGCCAGTACATGCTCCCTAGTTTTAGTTACAGGGGTTAAGTTTGAAGATATGTTTGGGGGATGGTTGGGTGTGAGATGGGGGTAAAGCTGGAACTAAATTTGTCCAGTAACATGTTCACTATATTGTCAGGTTCAGTGAATGTGGTACCATTAACAACCAGTTCAGTGGACTGCTGTGTGCTGTCCTTGACATTTCTGACATAGATAAAAAAGGCCATATGGTTATCTTTCACCTGAGAGGCTACCTTAACCTCAAAGTTGGCTTTGCTTGACCTAATTAACCATCTTAGTTGCCTATTTAGTTTGATGAGAGAGTTGTTATCTTTATTGGAATCACCCTTCCTGATTTTTTCACATATTTTTTCCATTAGTTGTATTTGCTGTTTAATTTGGGATGCCACCAGGTCAGTTTGGTTCTGAGGCTAGCCCTGGGCTTACTTCTGATAGGTACAGCAGCCTCTATGCAGTCATTAACATGGTTGTACAGAGTTTCTGAGAACAATTCAGCATAGGCTGTGATCTAAAAGTTTGGAGGGGCACTGAATTTTTACAAACCATCACTTAATAAAAGTTAATTTAACTGTTACTGGTTTTAATGGGATTACAGAGTTGGTTCTGATTTTGAAGGATGTAGTTTCATGTTTGGACCTTACCAGGAAGGATGAGACATTGGGAGGAGGTGTAGCATTCTCCCATGTTTGTGAGCACAAGGTCCACCTCTAGTAGACGTATTCACTACTTGGTCAAAGGTGTTTGTATTTACAAAGTCTAGGAAAATCTGTGCCTGTTGATTTTTGGCATTTTAGGATTCCCAGTCTATAGAGAGGTAATTAAAGTCTCTCGTGAGTATGGTGTTAGGTTGGATGGTAAGTGTATCCAGTGGGTGCACATATGCAGTTTGAGCTTCTTGGGACATGGAGGGTGACCAATAGCTGGCTAGGATATGGTACAGGATTTTGTCTATGGTGATCTGCACATGGAGGAGCTCCTGTGCGTCATCCTGTTTGACCAGCCTAGAGGTGTGCTTGTTACTGATGTATACTGAGACAGATGCACCTTTAGACCTTGTCTGTACAACTACTGGTCTAAAAGTGTGGAAGGCACTAAAACCTTGCATTGGCAAGGTACTCTATGCCTCTTTAGATGATGTCTCAGTAATTACACAGATGTCTATATTCTCACATGTGAGGTGGGCTTGGAGAGGTGTAGTTTTTTTTTTAAGCTCCTGACACTGAGCAGTAGCACCTTGAGGTTCAGCTGAGTTGATTTTGCTATATCGGTAGGTTTGCCAATTTGGCATTGCTTAAAAAAGGCACTCTGGAGTTGGATAAAGTTTTATCTGGCATTCAAAAGTCTAGAGGGAAAGTGTGCAGAGCATGCTTGTCAAAGCAATGTGGTCTGCATACCATGTCCCCCCAAGCTGACAAATACTGGATCCCATTATACATCTACCTCTTAGTGTAAGAAATCTGTACAAAGCCTAAAGTAATGGGGGGACAAAGGTCCAAAAATAAGGGCATATTTTAAATATTGTTCTTATAAACTTAGAAAACTGTTAGAATAATAGGATTTGTGTTAGCATACATTTTCTGAAGGATATGAACTCTGAAACTTAAATGTAAATCATTATTTAGGGAATTCAATATTCAGTGATTTTCGAGAAAACCACAAATTTTATGTGGAACAGACCAAAAATATGAGGCAAAAATCTGGATATTCTATGAAAATCTGGACAGTTGAGAGGTATGCCCCTTAAAATGACATCAAAAAGACAAGTAGTTGTTGAAATCATCCATTTTTGCTCATATTGTGGCATCATCCTCTGTGATGGTAATATGCTGCTCAGTGCTAGGCTCATACCTGCCTGAGATGCATGGAAAGTTCCCTAATGTCTGTCTTCATGTAGGAGAAGCAGCAAGTTGAGATACCTACAGGGTGAGCATTGGCTCTAGATGATGTGACACCCTAATCCCATGTACAAAATATGAAAAAGGGCTGATGCTGATACAGAGACATAGCTATGGTTGGCAAAGCCATCAGATGCTCCAGGTGTAAAGTGTTAGGGAGCATGATTGGCATATCCTGACCCAGTCTTCATTGCAAATGCCAGTGCTGCATTTATAATCAGAAATGGAGATTTTTTGCACTCCATGTTCGGCATAAGTTGAAGCAATTGCTTGTTACAAATGTAGCAACCAGTTTGCTACAATTTATAAAGTAAATAGCTTTTTGTATTGCTCCTCAACTCTGGCAAAGTAGATGGGTAAGAATGGACCTGGCTTGTTCCTTAGATAAGGAGTGTCAGATGGCGAATGGACATTTGTTTGCCTGGTACCAGATGGAAGGGCAGCACTGGGTGCTAGCATAGCTGGATACACCTCTGGCAAACAGATTAGTCCAGATAAAACCACTTTAGCTAGCAGATCTAACAGTAGCAGTTTTCCATCTCCTAGACTTTCTTCGAATCAGCATCCCTGGACCCTCTCACTATTGTCTGTAACTACCTTTAAATAACTGACTTGTTGCATGTAATGTTTTAGAAGAAGAACACTCATCCATCTACCTATTTAACTGAATAAACTACTAGAAACTTAAACAAGGTGTTTTTATTCCTCCCACAGGGAGGATATCAGAGACAGAGTCTCCTAGATCTGCTAGCTAAAGTGATTTTATCTGGACTAATCCTTTGTACTCTGTGTCTATGGAGTGTGCCCTTTGCACTTTGTATCTATGGGATGTCCTTTGTATTTTGTATCTATGGGGTGTGCCCTTTGCACACTATATCTATGGAGTGTGCCCTTTGTACTCTGTATCTATAGGGTGTAGCCTTTGTACTCTGTATCTATGGGGTTAATTTAACTGACTACATTCTAACATAGTTGCTGTGCAAGTTATGTGAATGTTAGTGCTGTCATCTCCCACAACTATTTTTCTGTCTGAAAGAATTTTTACCTGTTTGTCAAGGTCTCCTATATGAATAATAGACTAGTTCTTTCATTCTGGCTTGGACTTACTATCGCTAATTGTAGTTGTTTTAGGTGTCACATTGTCTGATACAAATTTATTTAATTTTTTTTGAATTTAAGGATGTCATATTCACCTTTATATGAATGAATTTAGCATGTACCTTATGTTCCATTGTCCATAGAAAGCAGATTAAACTTTCCCGTGTGTGTGTGTGTGTGTGTGTGTGTGTGTGTGTGTGTGTGTGTGTGTGTGTGTGTGTGTGTGTGTGTGTGTGCGTGCGTGCGTTTGTGTGTGTGTGTGTGTGTGTGTGTGTGTGTGTGTGTGTGTGTGTGTGTGTGTGTGTGTGTAGCACCATTCAGCGTATTTCAGCTCTGAGTTGTTCAGCATTTGAAATTGTTGTAACTATATGGTCATCATACCTCTCAACCTCTCAGTGCAAGAAATCTGGACAAAGTCAGAAAGAATGCAGGGTCAAAGGTCGAAAAATAGGGACAGAGTTTAAATATTGCTCATACAAATGTAGAAAGGTGCATAGAATAACAGGTTTTGGATTATTTTGTATTTTCTGAAGGATGTAAAGTCTGAAACTCAAATGTCTGTCATTATTTCATATTATTTAGTAGTTTCAATTTTCAATGATTTGCCAGAAAAAACACAAATTTTATGAGAATCTCACCAAAAATATGAGGCAAAAATCTAGACATTCTGCAAAAATCTGTATAGTTGTGAGGTATGATGGTCATTTATTTGCCTGCCTTTGGACCTTTACTAAGATGCATAAGGGCCTTTAGACCAATACAAAATAAGAAAATGTAGTTTTCACTATTTAGTTTATTTATTTAATTAACATTTGATTATCAGGAAAATCCTTCTGGGTAGAAACCATTTTCAGGGGAGGCCTGGGGAGAAAACCTGCAAAGTATTAAAAAAAAACATTTTAAGAACAATAATTTTGCAATTTTCAAAAATAATACAAAAAACAAATACAGTTTAAATAATTAGACCAAATTAGACACAATATGAAAACATTTGTTGAGAATAGATATATGTGACAATGATTTAATACTGAGAGATCAGCCAGTTATAGAGAAATTAAATGGCAAGTTAGTATAATGCAAACAGAAATTGCAATGAGAGCAAAGCAGGCTTATGGTATATTTAGAGAGAAAACCAGGGGAAGGAACTAGAAAGAAGGTCGAACGTGAGTGAAGAAGGGAGAATAAGGAGGTATAAGGTATGAATAGGCACTAGTTCACATTTAGGGATAGAGTTTATCCTGGTATTGAGGAAGAATAGAGCCAGCATTTAGCTAGGAAGTTATCCAAAATGGTTTTGAAGGATAGGAGGGAGGGTATTAATCTGATGGATACAGTTAAGGAGATCCAGGCCTTAACAATATGGTACCAGTACAGATGGTGCCCAGCAGATTGGATAGGTTTGTGGACAGACAGGAATTTTTGGTCACTGAACTGTAATGACTAACTGGGAACATAGTTGTGTAGAATGTTACTTAGTGTTAGACAAGCAGAAGAATGCTGGATAAATTAGCAAGTAATTAATTAAAGGATTAAGACTGGATAATTAATTCAAGTAGAATGCAGTTTGAAAAAATCTGTTTACATACAAGAGGGCAGTAATGCTTGACATTGATGACTAACACTTTAAATTTACAGAAAATCTAATAGCTTGAAGTCAATAATAAGATAACATTATATAGTTTAGCTGATATTAAAAGCTGTTCTGCAAGCAAACTTGCAATTATTTTGCCACTCTCCTTTGAAGGCATTTATCAGCAAAAGACATCTAGCCTTCTTATAGTTTAAGGGGATCTGACCTCCCTGTTGCTATCACATGATTCATATGGATAGCACAACTCCCCCATTGCATCATGTGAGCACAATACCACAGCCTTATTGTATCATGTGAGGACAGTACCACACCCTTATTGTATCATGTGAGCACAGTACCACACCCTTATTGTATCACGTGAGAACAGTACCACACCCTTATTGTATCATGTGAGCACAGTACCACACCCTTATTGTATCATGTGAGTACAGTACCACACCCTTATTGCATAACATGTTAGCACAGTACCATACCCTTATTGTATCATGTGAGCATGGTACCACTCCCTTATTGCATAGCATGTGAGGACACTACCACACCCTTATTGTATCATGTGAGCACAGTACCACACCCTTATTGTATCATGTGAGCACGGTACCACACCCTTATTGCATAGCATGTGAGCATAGTACCACACCCTTATTGTATCATGTGAGCACGGTACCACAACCTTATTGCATAGCATGTGAGCATATCAACACTATCCCATTGTGATAATGTGAACACAGTACCACACCGTTATTGTATCATGTGAGCACAGTATCGCACCCTTATTATATCATGTGAGGACAGTACCACACCATATTCGATCATGTGAGCACAGTACCACTCTCCCACTGCCTGTTATGTGCATACAGATATTATCTGCCCCGAGTAATAAAAAAAATGGTATGATACTAAATGCATCATATTAAATTTTTGGTTCTAAGGATTTTCAAAAGACTTTTTTACAGCACTGGGTAAAATATTATGTCTCATTTTCTTAACTACAAAATGTAATAGTATATAATACAATATAAATAACTGTATATATTCCAAATTTGATCTAAGAGCCATATTATTTTAATTAACTTGTTTAATATGTATGTATGTTCTGCTTTTTTGTCTGATTTTTTCCTTGCTGCATTTCAGTGGAGATTTTCTCTTGGAGCTATTTCCTGAAAAACGGACTTTGTCCAGTTGGACAAACCTGAATGCCAAATACAAATAAATTGAAAAGCTTCAGTTATCTTTACTCATTTCATAAACACAATTAGGCACTTTGAGAATGTGCCTGCATTAAGCCTTCCTAACTCTCATAGGGAAAATCAGGTCTGAGTGGTGAGAGTATATACAGTGCCAATACTCTCCAGGAGGAATGCAAGCCGCAGCAGAGCTGTAATTGTGTTTGCTTTGTCCTTGTTGTAGGTCGACCTGCTTAAGCCAATGATCATCCATAGTATTCAGACACAAGGGGCTTCGAGGTTGATGACCAGCATGTATATATCCCTTTTCCACATCTCCTACAGCTTGGATGGTATCAGCTGGAGTTTCTACAAAGGGAATTCTACATACAGAAAAATGGTAAGTGACAAAGGAAACTCATCTGTCATCTGATACAAATGGCAAATGTGTTAACCTACATTAGCATGCAAAAGCGTTCAATAAAGCATTACGCTGTTGCTTTAAAACAATAATCTGAAAATTTACAAAACAAGAATGAATTTTATGTGGTAAAGTTCAGACCATTTAACCATATACTGATACTTTTATTTTATATACAAACCTGAGTATTGCCAGCATTTATCAGAATTATTTCACTGAAAATGTTTATGGTGTATTGTTGCATAACTGTAACAGGTATATCAGATTTGTTCCTTCAGAACACTTACGCTAAATGTGTGGTTTTCTGTTTTACTTGAGTTTTATTAATCTTGGTGTGTTTTCATATTGTCGCGAATCATCATTGGATTAATAAACAAAGCGTTTATCTGTGCTCGTATCCCTGGCTGATGCCATTTCCCTCACTCAGAGCTGATAAATCAACTAGTGCAGCAAGACGTTAAATACTTTCGCACTTTATTTGTATAGGCTTTAAAATGGCGGTGGTAGTTCAAACAACGCTGAAATTGGTTGATAGAATAACAATTCTGACTGATGCATCTTCAGTAGTTTATATAACTAGTAACCCTTTTAAATGAAATTGTTAAAGCAAAAACAGTTCAGATAGCCATTCTTTTCAGTGTAAAAACATAAACATGTCAAAGTAAAAAGGTGTTTTTTATCAATGAATGCACAGGGAAAATTGTTTTCAGTACTTTTAGCTGTGAACAAATGTCCAGATCCTGATAATGATACAAATATTTGTAATATAAAGTACATTCCAAGCAAAAAGTGCTTATAATCTTCAACCTCTTCAGAAAGAAAGAAATACCAGGGAAAGTTTTGTTGTAATCTATAAAACATTGTACAAAAACATGGAAACATTATTCAATAACTTCATGGGTTTTGAGAGTTATAACATTAAAAATGAAAATGATCTTATTTGTTTATGTGTTTTTATTAACTGACATTTGTTTATGAGAAAGTCTGACTGGGCACAGGTGCCCTTTTTCAGCAGAGGCCCTGGGAGAAAAGCTCCAGGGTTTCATATTTAATGCAATCAGTATTTACAACATATTTTATAATGCAGTTTCAGTGAATGCATATCATAACAGTCAGTATAACAAAATCTGTATTAATAGTCACAAACATTAAATTTACAAGCCTTGTACTAAGACTTTACAGATAGAAGAGTGGTGTATAAGATAGGAGTAATTTAAGAAATACAACAGAGTCAGGTATTAGAGGAGATAAACAAGTCTGAGTGTTAACAGAGATGCAGTGATGGAACAGTAAGTTGTGCTAATTAGACGTAGGTATAGTCATTTAACAGCTACGATAAAGTGAAGCATTAGAAGGGGAAGTTGTGCTAATTAGACGTAGGTATAGTCGTTTAACAGCTACAATAAAGTGAAGCATTAGAAGGGGATAAGGAATTTAAATGATTTAGTGCTTTAAAGGGAGGGAGAAGACGGTGATGAAGGGTGTTAGACATTCTTGTCCCAGACGAGGAGGAGGGACAAAGCCAGGAGGCAGAGAGGAACTCTTTTAGTAATGGTTTGAAAAGATGAAGGGGTGTGACAGACCTGACTGATACAGGAATTGTATTCCAAGTTCTAGCTATGCTATTGGAATAGAGACTGACTCCAGCAGCCCGTTGTGGTTTGTAGATGGCAACCAGTTGTTTATTATTTGACTGAAAGGTATACTTTGTAAGATAATATCAGAGTAGGGGTCTAATTTCTGGGAAGGTAGATGGGATACAAATGAATTTATGGGTTAAGATGAGCCAAATATAATATAGATGGTGAGGAAGCTCAAGCCAGTTAAGTGTTTTTGTGCTAAACAGTGGTGGGTCCGGTAATGTTTGTTGGAAGTGAATCTGGCAACTTTGATATAGCACTGTTCTAGTTTAGAACTAAGTGAGGCTTGTAGGTTGGTCATGATAGGGGCTACATATAGGACAGAGGGTAAGTGCTAGCTAGAGTTACCTTGGCAGAGTCTGTAAGGAATTTCTTTACTATGTTTAGGGTGTCACGTTTTTGATGCTGTTGTGGATATGTAAATTCAGCTTAAGATTGTCACTGATTGTCATTACAAGTAATTTTGTATGTAGGGTAACTTCAATAGTGGTATTATTTAAGGAAGAAATTCTAAACTTGTTTTCTTCATGGAAATGGGATTTTGGAAAAAAAGAAGTAATTTAGTTTTTTGGGATTTAGTAGCAGGTGATTATCCTGCAGCCAACATTCAACAGAGATAAGGGCATCCTGAGTAACTCTCTGAAGATGCAGGAGGTCACCAGAAGTTCACGTCAGGGTAGTAGAACATCAGCATATTGTATGAAGGAAGTTTGCTGAGAGGATTTATGTCAATTTTTAGTGAATATACTACAGATTAGAGAGTCAAGAATGAAGATGCACACCAGTTCTGAAAGGAAGGAAGAGAGAAAAAGCAGAGGGCCATTTAACAGATTGGTATATGTTGGTTAAGTAGTTGTTAAACTGTAATAGCCTGAAGGAGGGCAATTGGTAGAGGAGTTTTTGGTGAGAGACTAGATCAAAAGCTTTAGACAGATCAAGGACTACAGAGGAAACAAGTTTGACTTCAGCTATGGGTTTGTTAATAGTATCTGTAAAAGTTAATAAGCCTGTGCTAGTGCTATGGGTGGCTCTAAAACCATTCTGCGTGTTGGGGAGGTCAGTGACTTTTTCTGAAGAATATGTTGAAGAAGTTGCTTGTGATGAACTTCTCCAGGATTTTTGACAAAGGTGACATCAAATCAACTTTCTTGTGAAATCTAAGTACAATCTGGAACTTTAATTACTTTGTAGAACAGATTGGTGATATCAGGAAAAAATTTTAAAATGACTGAATAATGTTGCTATAATGGATGATAAGTTCAGTGATTTGTAAAAGATATTTATGGATACTCCTGTATTAGGAAATACAGGCATCATCATGTTGATACTGCACAGCAAGCCTTACTGTCTAGTTATAGAATCTGCTTGCTGAAAGGCATGTCCTACATCCTACACCATTCTACGCCACTGGTGTGAATGTTCGTCATCATTTTATGCATGACAATGGCCCCTGGGGACAACAACACTTAGGTAATTATCATAACATGAACTAATGGGGATATGGTACTGTGAAGCATAACATGAACTAATGAGGGGGATATGGAACTGTGAACCATAACATGAACTAATAGGGGATATGGAACTGTGACCCATAACATGAACTGATGGGGGGATATGGAACTGTGAACCATAAAATGAACTAATGGGGTATATGGTACTGTGAATCATAAAATGAACTAATGGGGGATGTGGTACTGTGAACCGTAACATGAAGTAACGGGGGGATATGGTACTGTGAATCATAACATGAACTCATAAGGGGGATATGGTACTGTGAACCATAACATGAACTAATGGGGGATATGGTACTGTGAACCATAACATGAACTAATGCGAGGATATGGAACTGTGAACCATGACATAAACTAATGGGGGGATATGGCACTGTAAACCATAACATGAACTAATGAGGGGGATAGGGTACTGTGAGCCATAACATGAACTAATGGGTGGATATGGAAATGTGAATCATAACATGAACTAATAAGGGGGATATGGAACTGTGAATAATAAGATGAACTAATGGGGGGATATGGAACTGTGAACCATAACATAAACTAATGGGGGAATATGGTACTGTGAACCATAACATGAACTAATGGGGTATATGGTACAGTGAACCATAACATGAACTAATGGGGGGATAAAAAACTGTGAACCATAACATGAACTAATGAGGGGGATAGGGTATTGTGAACCATAATATGAACTAATGGGGGATATGGTACTGTGAACCATAACATGAACTAATGAGGGGGATATGGAACTGTGAACCATAACATGAACTAAAGGGGGGATATAAAACTGTGAACCATAACATGAACTAATGGGGGATATGGAACTGTGAATAATAAGATGAACTAATGGGGGGATATGGAACTGTGAACCATAACATAAACTAATGGGGGAATATGGTACTGTGAACCATAACATGAACTAATGGGGTATATGGTACAGTGAACCATAACATGAACTAATGGGGGGATATAAAACTGTGAACCATAACATGAACTAATGGGGATATGGTACTGTGAACCATAACATGAACTAATGAGGGGGATATGGAACTGTGAACCATAACATGAACTAAAGGGGGGATATGGAACTGTGAAACTTAACATAAACTAATGGGGGATATGGTACTGTGAATCATAACATGAACTAATGAGGGGGATAGGGTTCTTTGAACCATAACATGAACTAATGGGGATATGGTACTGTGAACCATAACATGAACTAATGGGAGATATGGTACTGCGAATCATAACATGAACTAATGAGGGGGATGAGGAATAGTGAACCATAACATGAACTAATTGGGGGTATGGTACTGTGAACCACAACATGAACTAATGGGGGATATGGTACTGTGAATTATAAGATGAACTATTGAGGGGGATAGGGTATTGTGAACCATAACATGAACTAATGAGGGGGATGTGGAACAGTGAACCATAAAATGAACTAATGGGGGTATATGGTACAGTTAAACATAACATAAACTAATGGGGGATATGGTACTGTGAACCATAACATGAATTAATGGGTGGATATGGAACTGTGAACCATAACATGAACTAAATGGGGATATGGTACTGTGAACCATAACATGAACTAATATGGTGGATATGGAACTGTGAACCATAACATGAACTAATGGGGGATATGGAACTGTGAACTATAACATGAACTAATTGGGGGTATGGTACTGTGAACCATAACATGAACTAATGGGGGATATGGTACTGTGAACCATAACATGAGCTAATGAGGGGAATATGGAACACTGAATCATAACATGAACTAATGGTGGATATGGAACTGTGAACCATAACATGAACTAATGGGGATATGGTACTGTGAACCATAACATGAACTAATGAGGGGGATATGGAACTGTGAACCATAACATGAACTAATTGTGAGTATGGTACTGTGAACCATAACATGAACTAATGGAAGATAAGGAACTGTGAACCATAACATGAACTAATGAGGGGGATATGGAACTGTGAACCATAACATGAACTAATGGGGGATATGGTACTGTGAACCATAACATGAACTAATGGGTGGATATGGTACTGTGAACCATAACATGAACTAATGAGGGGGATATGGAACTTTGAACCATACCATGAACTAATGGGGGGATATGGAACTGTGAACCATAGCAAGAACTAATGGGTGGATATGGAACGGTAAACCATAACATGAACTAATGGGGAGATATGGTACTGTGAACCATAACAGGAACTAATGAGGGGGATATGGAACTATGAACCATAACAAGAATAAATGGGGAATATGGTACTGTGAGCCATAATATGAACTAATGGGGGATAGGCTACTGTGAATCATAATATAAAGTAATGATGGGGATAAGGAACTGTGAACCATAACATGAACTAATGGGGGATATGCAACTGTGAACCATAACATAAACTAATGGGGGGATATGGTACTGTGAACCATAACATGAACTAATGGGTGGATATGGTACTGTGAACCATAACATGAACTAATGAGGGGGATATGATACTGTGAATCATAACATGAACTAATGGGTGGATATGGAAATGTGAACCATAGCAAGAACTAATAGGTGGATATGGAACTGTAAACCATAACATGAACTAATGGGGAGATATGGTACTGTGAACCATAACAGGAACTAATGGGGGGATATGGAAATGTGAACCATAATATGAACTAATGAGGTTGTTCTGGAACTTTGAACCATAACATGAACTAATGAAGGGGATATGGAACTTTGAACCATAACATGAACTAATGGGGGATATGCTACAGTGAACCATAACATAAAATAATGGGGGATATGGTACTGTGAACCATACCATGAACTAATGAGGGGGATATGGAACTGTGAACCATAACATGAACTAATTGGGGGTATGGTACTGTGAACCACAACAGGAACTAGTGGGGGATATGGTACTGTGAATTATAAGATGAACTATTGAGGGGGATATGGAACTGTGAAACATAACATGAATTAATGGGGGATATGATACTATGAACCATAACATGAACTAAGGGGGATATGGTACAGTTAAATATAACATAAACTAATGGGGGATATGGTTTTGTGAACCATAACATGAACTAATGGGTGGATATGGAACTGTGAACCATAACATGAACTAAATGGGGATATGGTACTGTGAACCATAACATGAACTAATATGGTGGATATGGAACTGTGAACCATAACATGAACTAATGGGGGATATGGAACTGTGAACTATAACATGAATTAATTGGGGGTATGGTACTGTGAACCATAAAATGAACTAATGGGGGATATGGTACTGTGAGCCATAATATGAACTAATGAGGGATATGGTACAGTGAACCATAACATGAACTAATGGGGGATATGGTACTGTGAACCATAACATGAGCTAATGAGGGGAATATGGAACACTGAACCATAACATGAACTAATGGTGGATATGGAACTGTGAACCATAACATGAACTAATGGGGATATGGTACTGTGAACCATAACATGAACTAATGAGGGGGATATGGAACTGTGAACCATAACATGAACTAATTGGGAGTATGGTACTGTGAACCATAACATGAACTAATGGAAGATACGGAACTGTGAACCATAACATGAACTAATGAGGGGGATATGGAACTGTGAACCATAACATGAACTAATGGGGGATATGGTACTGTGAACCATAACATAAACTAATGGGTGGATATGGTACTGTGAACCATAACATGAACTAATGAGGGGGATATGGAACTTTGAACCATAACATGAACTAATGGGGGGATATGGAACTGTGAACCATAGCAAGAACTAATGGGTGGATATGGAACGGTAAACCATAACATGAACTAATGGGGAGATATGGTACTGTGAACCATAACAGGAACTAATGGGGGGGATATGGAAATGTGAACCATAACATGAACTAATGAGGGTGTTATGGAACTTTGAACCATAACATGAACAAATGAGGGGGACATGGAACTTTGAACCATAACATGAGTTAATGGGGGATATGCTACAGTGAACCATAACATAAACTAATGGGGGATATGGTATTGTGAAGCATAACATGAACTGTAGGGTGGATATGGAACTGTGACCCATAACATGAATTAATGGAGGATATGGTACTATGAACCATACCCTGAACTAATGGGGAATATGGCACAGTAAAACATAACAAAAACTAATGGGGGGATATGGTACTGTGAACCATAACATGAACTAATGGGTGGATATGGAACTGTGAACCATAACATGAAGTAATTGGGGATATGGTACTGTGAACCATAACATGAACTAATATGGTGGATATCGAACTGTGAACCATGACATGAACTAATGGGGATATGGTACTGTGAACCATAACATGAACTAATGAGGGGGATATGGAACTGTGAACCATTAACATGAATAAATGGGGTAAATGGTACTGTGAGCCATAATATGAACTAATGGGGGATAGGCTACTGTGAATCATAATATGAAGTAATGAGGGGGATAAGGAACTCTGAACCATAACATGAACTAATGGGGGGATATGCAACTGTGAACCATAACATAAACTAATGGGGGGATATAGTACTGTGAACCATAACATGAACTAATGGGTGGATATGGTACTGTGAACCATAACATGAACTAATGAGGGGGATATGATACTGTGAACCATAACATGAACTAATGAGGGGGATATGATACTGTGAATCATAACATGAACTAATGGGTGGATATGGAAATGTGAACCATAGCAAGAACTAATAGGTGGATATGGAACTGTAAACCATAACATGAACTAATGGGGAGATATGGTACTGTGAACCATAACAGGAACTAATGGGGGGATATGGAAATGTGAACCATAACATGAACTAATGAGGTTGTTATGGAACTTTGAACCATAACATGAATTAATGAAGGGGATATGGAACTTTGAACCATAACATGAACTAATGGGGGATATGCTACAGTGAACCATAACATAAAATAATGGGGGATATGGTACTGTGAACCATACCCTGAACTAATGGGGGATATGGTGCAGTGAAACATAACAAAAACTAATGGGGGGATATGGTACTATGAACCATAACATGAACTAATGGGTGGATATGGAACTGTGAACCATAACATGAAGTAATTGGGGATATGGTACTGTGAACCATAACATGAACTAATATGGTGGATATGGAACTGTGAACCATAACATGAACTAATGGGGGATATGGAACTGTGAACCATAACATGAACTAATTGGTGGATATGGTACTGTGAACCATAACATGATCTAATCGGTATATGGTACAGTGAACCAGTACATGAACTAATGAGTGGACATGGCACTGTGAACCATAACATGAACTAATGAGGGGGATATGACACTTTGAACAATAACATGAACTAATGGTTGGATATGACACTGTGAATCATAACATGAACGTATGAGGGGGTATGGTACAGTGAACTATAACATGAACTAATGGGTGGATTTGGAACTGTGAGCAATAACATAATCTAATCGGTGGATATGGAAATGTGAACCATAGCAAGAACTAATGGGTGGATATGGAACTGTAAACCATAACATGAACTAATGGGGAGATATAGTACTGTGAGCCATAACATGATCTAATGCGGGGATATGGAAATGTGAACCATAACATGAACTAATGAGGGGGATATCGAACTTTGAACCATAACATGAACTAATGGTGGATATGGAACTGTGAACCATAACATGAACTAATGGGGGATATGGGACTGTGAACCATAACATAAACTAATGGGGATATGGTACTGTGAACCATAACATGAACTAATGAGGGGGATATGGAACACTGAACTATAACATTAACTAATGGGGTGATGGAACTGTGAACCATAACATGAACTAATGGGCATATGGTAGTGAGAACCATAACATGAACTAATGGCTAGATATGGAACTGTGAACCATAACATAAACTAATGGAGATATACTACTGTAAACCATAACATGAAATAATGGTGGATATGGAACTGTGAACCATAATATGAACTAATGTGGGATATGGTACAGTGAACCATTACATGAACTAATGGGGGATATGGTACTGCGAACCATAACATGAGCTAATGAGGGGAATATGGAACACTGAACCATAACATGAACTAATGGGGGATATGGAACTGTGAACCATAACATGAACTAATGGGCATATGGTACTGAGAACCATAACATGAAATAATGAGGGGTATATGGAACTGTGAACCATAACATGAACTAATTGGGGGTATGGCACTGTGAACCATAACATGAACTAATGGGTGGATATGGTACTGTGAACCATAACATGAACTAATGTGGGGGATATGATACTGTGAACCATAACATGAACTAATGAGGGGGATATGATACTGTGAATCATAACATGAACTAATGGGTGGATATGGAAATGTGAACCATAGCAAGAACTAATAGGTGGATATGGAACTGTAAACCATAACATGAACTAATGGGGAGATATGGTACTGTGAACCATAACAGGAACTAATGGGGGGATATGGAAATGTGAACCATAACATGAACTAATGAGGTTGTTATGGAACTTTGAACCATAACATGAATTAATGAAGGGATATGGAACTTTGAACCATAACATGAACTAATGGGGGATATGCTACAGTGAACCATAACATAAAATAATGGGGGATATGGTACTGTGAACCATACCCTGAACTAATGGGGGATATGGTGCAGTGAAACATAACAAAAACTAATGGGGGGATATGGTACTGTGAACCATAACATGAACTAATGGGTGGATATGGAACTGTGAACCATAACATGAAGTAATTGGGGATATGGTACTGTGAACCATAACATGAACTAATATGGTGGATATGGAACTGTGAACCATAACATGAACTAATGGGGGATATGGAACTGTGAACCATAACATGAACTAATTGGTGGATATGGTACTGTGAACCATAACATGATCTAATCGGTATATGGTACAGTGAACCAGTACATGAACTAATGAGTGGACATGGTACTGTGAACCATAACATGAACTAATGAGGGGGATATGACACTTTGAACAATAACATGAACTAATGGTTGGATATGACACTGTGAATCATAACATGAACGTATGAGGGGGTATGGTACAGTGAACTATAACATGAACTAATGGGTGGATATGGAACTGTGAACAATAACATAATCTAATCGGTGGATATGGAAATGTGAACCATAGCAAGAACTAATGGGTGGATATGGAACTGTAAACTACAACATGAACTAATGTGGAGATATAGTACTGTGAGCCATAACATGAACTAATGCGGGGATATGGAAATGTGAACCATAACATGAACTAATGAGGGGGATATCGAACTTTGAACCATAACATGAACTAATGGTGGATATGGAACTGTGAACCATAACATGAACTAATGGGGGATATGGGACTGTGAACCATAACATAAACTAATGGGGATATTGTACTGTGAACCATAACATGAACTAATGAGGGGGATATGGAACACTGAACTATAACATTAACTAATGGGGTAATGGAACTGTAAACCATAACATGAACTAATGGGCATATGGTACTGAGAACCATAACATGAACTAATGGCTGGATATGGAACTGTGAACCATAACATAAACTAATGGAGATATACTACTGTAAACCATAACATGAAATAATGGTGGATATGGAACTGTGAACCATAATATGAACTAATGTGGGATATGGTACAGTGAACCATTACATGAACTAATGGGGGATATGGTACTGCGAACCATAACATGAGCTAATGAGGGGAATATGGAACATTGAACCATAACATGAACTAATGGGGGATATGGAACTGTGAACCATAACATGAACTAATGGGCATATGGTACTGAGAACCATAACATGAACTAATGAGGGGGATATGGAACTGTGAACCATAACATGAACTAATTGGGGGTATGGCACTGTGAACCATAACATGAACTAATGGAAGATATGGAAATGTGAACCATAACATGAACTAATGAGGGTATATGGAACTGTGAACCATAACATGAACTTTAGGGGAATTTGGTACTGTGCACCATAACATGAACTAATAGGGGGTATGGTACTGTGAACCAAAAAATGAACTAATAGGGAGATATGGTATTGTGAACCATAACATAAACTAATGGGTGGATTTGGTAATGTGAACCATAACATGAACTAATGAGGGGGATATGGAAATGTGAACCATAACATGAACTAATGGGGGGATATGGAACTGTGAACCATAACATAAACTAATGGGGGATATGGTACTATGAATCGTAACATGAACTAATGAGGGGGATAGGGTACTGTGAACCATAACATGAACTAATAAGGGGATATGGTACTGTGAACCATAACATGAACTAATGGGGGATATGGTACAGTGAATCATAACATGATCTGATGGGTGGATATGGAAATGTAAACCATAACATGAATGAAAGGGGGATATGGTACTGTGAGCCATAACATGAACTAATGAGGATATGGTACTGTGAATCATAATATGAACTAATGAGGGGGATATGGAACTGTGAACCATAACATGAACTAATGGGAGATATGGTACTCTGAACCATAACATCAACTAATGGGTGGATATGGAACTGTGAACCATAACATGAATTAATGGGGAGATATAGAACTGTGAGCCATAACTTGAACTAATGCGGGGATATGGAAATGTGAACCATAACATCAACTAATGAGGGGGATATCGAACTTTGAACCATAACATGAACTAATGGTGGATATGGAACTGTGAACCATAACATGAACTAATGGGAGATATGGAACTGTGAACCATAACATAAACTAATGGGGATATGGTACTGTGAACCATAACATGAACTAATGAGGGGGATATGGAACCCTGAACCATAACATGAACTAATGGGGGGTATGGTACTGTGAACCACAACATGAACTAATGGGGGATATTGCACAGTGAAACATAACATAAACTAATGGGGGATATGGTACTGTGAACCATAACATGAACTAATGGGTGGATATGGAACTGTGAACCATAACATGATTTAATGGGGGATATGGTACTATGAACCATAACCTGAACTAATGGGGGATATGGTACAGTTAAACATAACATAAACTAATGGGGATATGGTACTGTGAACCATAACATAAACTAATGGGTGGATATGGAACTGTGAACCATAATATGAACTAATGGGGGATATGGAACTGTGAGCCATAACATGAACTAATGCGGGGATATGGAAATGTGAACCATAACATCAACTAATGAGGGGGATATCGAACTTTGAACCATAACATGAACTAATGGTGGATATGGAACTGTGAACCATAACATGAACTAATGGGAGATATGGAACTGTGAACCATCACATAAACTAATGGGGATATGGTACTGTGAACCATAACATGAACTAATGAGGGGGATATGGAACCCTGAACCATAACATGAACTAATGGAGGGTATGGTACTGTGAACCACAACATGAACTAATGGCAGATATGGCACAGTGAAACATAACATAAACTAATGGGGGATATGGTACTGTGAACCATAACATGAACTAATGGGTGGATATGGAACTGTGAACCATAACATGAATTAAAGGGGGATATGGTACTATGAACCATAACCTGAACTAATGGGGGATATGGTGCAGTTAAACATAACATAAACTAATGGGGGATATGGTACTGTGAACCATAACATAAACTAATGGGTGGATATGGAACTGTGAACCATAACATGAACTAATGGGGGATATGGAACTGTGAACTATAACATGAACTAATTGGGGGGTATGGTACTGTGAACCATAACATGAATAATGGGGGATATGGTACTGTGAGGCAAAATATGAACTAATGGGGAATACGGTACAGTGAACCATAACATGAACTAATGCGGATATGGAACTGTGAACCATTACATGAACTAATGGGGATATGGTACTGTGAACCATAACATGAACTAATGAGGGGGATATGGAACTGGGAACCATAACATGAACTAACTGGGAGTATGGTACTGTGAACCATAACATGAACTAATGGAAGATATGGAACTGTGAACCATAACATGAAATAATGAGGGTGATATGGAACTGTAAACCATAACATGAACTAATGGGGTGATATGGAAATGTGAACCATAGCAAGACCTAATGGGTGGATATGGAACTGTAAGCCAAAACATGAGCTAATGGGGGGATATGGTACAGTGAACCATAACAGGAACTAATGGGGTGATATGGAAATGTGAACCATAACATGAACTAATGAAGGTGTTATGGAACTTTGAACCATAACATGAACTAATTAGGGGGATATGGAACTTTGAACCATAACATGAGTTAATGGGGGATATGCTACAGTGAACCATAACATAAACTAATGGGGGATATGGTACTGTGAACCATAACACGAACAATAGGGTGGATATGGAACTGTGAACCATAACATGAATTAATGGGGGATATGGTACAATGAACCATAACCTGAACTAATGGTGGATATGATACATTTAAACATAACATAAACTAATGGGGGGATATGGTTCTGTGAACCATAACATGAACTAATGGGTGGATATGGAACTGTGAACCATAACATGAACTAATTGGGGATATGGTACTGTGAACCATAACATGAACTAATGGGGGATATGGAACTGTGAACCATAACATGAACTAACTGGGGGTATGGTACTGTGAACCATAACATGAACTAATGGGGGATATGGTACTGTGAGCCATAATATAAACTAATTGGGGATATGGTACAGTGAACCATTACATGAACTAATGGGGGATATGGTACTGTGAACCATAACATGAGCTAATGAGGGGAATATGGAACACTGAACCATAACATGAATTAATGGGGGATATGGAACTGTGAACCATAACATGAACTAATGGGCATATGGTACTGAGAACCATAACATGAAGTAATGAGGGGGATGTGGAACTATGAACCATAACATGAACTAATTGGGGGTATGGTACTGTGAACCATAACATGAACTAATGGAAGATATGGAACTGTGAACCATAACATGACCTAATGAGGGGATATGGAACTGTGAACCATAACATGAACTTAAGGGGAATATGGTACTGTGCACCATAACATGAACTAATAGGGGATATGGTACTATGAACCAAAAAATGAACTAATAAGGGGATATGGTATTGTGAGCCATAACATAAACTAATGGGTGGATATGGTAATGTGAACCATAACATGAATTAATGAGGGGGATATAGAACTGTGAACCATAACATGAACTAATGGGGGGATATGGAACTGTGAACCATAACATAAACTAATGGGGGATATGGTACTGTGAATTATAACATAAACTAATGAGGGGGATAGGGTACTGTGAACCATAACATGAACTAATGGGAGGATATGGTACTGTGAACCATAACATGAACTAATGGGGGATATGGTACTGTGAATCATAACATGAACTAATGAGGGGGATGTGAAACAGTGAACCATAAAATGAACTAATGGGGGTATATGGTACAGTGAATCATAACATGATCTCATGGGTCGATATGGAAATGTAAACCATAACATGAACTAATGGGGGGTATGGTACTGTGAACCTTAACATGAACTAATGGGGGATATGGAACTGTGAACCATAACATAAACTAATGAGGGGGATATGTAACTGTGAACCATAACATGAATTAAAGGGGGATATCGTACTGTGAGCCATAACATGAACTAAAGGGGGATATGGTACTGTGAATCATAATATGAACTAATGAGGGGGATATGGAATTGTGAACCATAACATGAACTAATGGTAGATATGGTACTCTGAACCATAACATCAAGTAATGGGTGGATATGGTACTGTGAACCATAACATGAACTAATTGGTTGATATGGTACTGTGAACCATAACATGATCTAATGGGGATATGGCACAGTGAACCATAACATGAACTAATGAGAGGGATATGATACTTTGAACCATAACATGAACTAATGGTTGGATATGACACTGTGAATCATAACATGAAAGAATGAGGGGGATATGGTACTGTGAACTATAACAGGAACTAATGGGTGGATATGGAACTGTGAACAATAACATGATCTAATGGGTGGATATGAAAATGTGAACCATAGCAAGAACTAATGGGTGGATATGGAACTGTAAACCATAACATGAACTAATGGGGAGATATGGTTCTGTGAACCATAACATGAACTAATGGGGATATGGTACTGTGAACCATAACATGAACTAATGAGGGGGATATGGAACTGGGAACCATAACATGAACTAACTGGGAGTATGGTACTGTGAACCATAACATGAACTAATGGAAGATATGGAACTGTGAACCATAACATGAACTAATGAGGGGGATATGGAACTGGAAACCATAACATGAACTAATGGGGAATATGGTACTGTGAACCATAACATGAACTAATGAGGGGGATATGGAACTGGGAACCATAACATGAACTAATGGGGATATGGTACTGTGAACCATAACATGAACTAATGAGGGGGATATGGAACTGGGAACCATAACATGAACTAACTGGGAGTATGGTACTGTGAACCATAACATGAACTAATGGAAGATATGGAACTGTGAACCATAACATGAACTAATGAGGGGGATATGGAACTGGAAACCATAACATGAACTAATGGGGAATATGGTACTGTGAACCATAACATGAACTAATGGAGGATATGGTACTGCAAACTATAAAATGAACTAATAGGGGGATATGGTACTGTGAACCATAACATAAACTAATGGGTGGATATGGTACTGTGAACCATAACATAAACTAATGAGGGGAATATGGAACTGTGAACCATAACGTGAACTAATGCGGGGATATGGAACTGTGAACCATAGCAAGACCTAATGGGTGGATATGGAACTGTAAACCATAGCATGAGCTAATGGGGGGATATGGTACTGTGAACCATAACAGGAACTAATGGGGTGATATGGAAATGTGAACCATAACATGAACTAATGAGTGTGTTATGGAACTTTGAACCATAACATGAACTAATGAGGGGGATATCAAACTTTGAACCATAACATGAGTTAATGGGGGATATGCTACAGTGAACCATAACATAAACTAATGGGGGATATGGTACTGTGAACAATAACATGAACTATAGGGTGGATATGGAACTGTGAACCATAACATGAATTAATGGGGGATATGGTACTATGAACCATAACCTGATCTAATGGGGGATATGGTACATTGAAACATAACATAAACTAATGGAGAAAATGGTACTGTGAACCATAACATGAACTAATGGGTAGATATGGAACTGTGAACCATAACATGAACTAATTGGGGATATGGTACTGTGAACCATAACATGAACTAATATGGTGGATATGGAACTGTGAACATAACATGAACTAATGGAGGATATGGAACTGTGAACCATAACATGAACTAATGCGGGATATGGTACTGTGAGCCATAATATGAACTAATGGGCATATGGTACTGAGAACCATAACATGAAGTAATGAGGGGGATATGGAACTGTGAACCATAACATGAACTAATTGGGGGTATGGTACTGTGAACCATAACATGAACTAATGGAAGATATGGAACTGTGAACCATAACATGAACTAATGAGGGGATATGGAACTGTGAACTGGAACATGAACTTAAGGGGAATATGGTACTGTGCACCATAACATGAACTAATAGGGGATATGGTACTGTGAACCAAAAAATGAACTAATAGGGGGATATGGTACTGTGAAACATAACATGAACTAATGGGGGGATATGGAACTGTGAACCATAACATAAACTAATGGGGGATATGGTACTGTGAATCATAACATGAACTAATGAGGGGGATAGGATACTGTGAACCATAACATGAACTAATGGGGAATATGGTACTGTGAACCATAACATGAACTAATGGTGAGATATGGTACTGTGAATCATAACATGAACTAATGAGGCAGATGTGGAACAGTGAACCATAAAATGAACTAATGGGGGTATATGGTACAGTGAATCATAACATGGTCTGATGGGTGGATATGGAAATGTAAACCATAACATGAACTAATGGGGGGTACAGTACTGTGAACCATAACATGAACTAATGGGGGATATGGAACTGTGAACCATAGCATAAACTAATGAGGGGGATATGGAACTGTGAGCCATAACATGAATTAAAGGGGGATATGGTACTGTGAGCCATAACATGAACTAATGGGGGATATGGTACTGTGAATCATAATATGAACTAATGAGGGGGATATGGAACTGTGAACCATAACATGAACTAATGGGAGATATGGTACTCTGAACCATAACATCAACTAATGGGTGGATATGGTACTGTGAACCATAACATCAACAATTGGGTGGATATGGTACTGTGAACCATAACATGATCTAATGGGGATTTGGTACAGTGAACCAAAACATGAACTAATGAGTGGATATGGTACTGTGAACCATAACATGAACTAATGAGGGGGATATGATACTTTGAACCATAACATAAACTAATGGTTGGATATGACACTGTGAATCATAACATGAACGAATGAGGGGGATATGGTACTGTGAACCATAACATGAACTAATGGGTGGATATGGAACTGTGAACAATAACATGATCTAATGGGTGGATATGGAAATGTGAACCATAGCAAGAACTAATGGGTGGATATGGAAATGTAAACCACAACATGAACTAATGGGGAGATATAGTACTGTGAGCCATAACATGAACTAATGTGGGGATATGGAAATGTGAACCATAACATGAACTAATGAGGGGGATATCGAACTTTGAACCATAACATGCACTAATGGTGGATATGGAATTGTGAACCATAACATGAACTAATGGGGGATATGGAACTGTGAACCATAACATAAACTAATGGGGATATGGTACTGTGAACCATAACATGAACTAATGAGGGTGATATGGAACTGTGAACCATAACATGATCTAATTGTGGGTATGGTACTGTGAGTCATAACATGAACTAATGGGGGATATGGTACTGTGAAAGAAAACATGAACTAATTGGGGGTATAGTACTGTGAACAATAACATGAACTAATGGGTGGATATGGAACTGTGAACCATAATATGAAGTAATGGGGGATATGGTACTGTGAACCATAACCTGAACTAATGGGGGATATGGTACAGTGAAACAAAACATAAACTAATGGGGGGATATTGTACAGTGAGCCATAACATGAACTAATGGGTGGATATGGGACTGTGAACCATAACATGAATAAATGAGGGGGATATGGAACTGCGAACCATAACATGAACTAATTGGGAGTATGGTACTGTGAACCATAACATGAACTAATGGAGGCTATGGAACTGTGAACCATAACATGAGCTAATGAGGGGAATATGGAACTGTGAACCATAACATGAACTAATGGGGGATATGGTACTGTGAACCATAACATGAACTAATGGAGGATATGGAAATGTGAACCATAACATGAACTAATGAGGGGATATGGAACTGTGAACCATAACATGAATTAATGGGGTTATGATACTGTGAACCATAATATGAACTAGTGGAGGATATCGAAATGTGAACCATAACATGAACTAATGGGGGGTATGGTACTGTGAACCATAACATGAACTAATGGGGGATATGGTACTGTGAACCATAATATGAACTAATGGGGGATATGGTACAGTGAACGATAACATGAACTAATGGAGGATATGGTACTGTGAACCATAACAAGAGCTAATGAGGGGAATATGGAACACTGAACCATAACATGAACTAATGGGAGATATGGAACTGTGAACCATAACATCAACTAATGGGGATATGGTACTGTGAACCATAACATGAACTAATAGGGGATATGGTACTGTGAACCAAAAAATGAACTAATAGGGGGATATGGTACTGTGAAACATAACATGAACTAATGGGGGGATATGGAACTGTGAACCATAACATAAACTAATGGGGGATATGGTACTGTGAATCATAACATGAACTAATGAGGGGGATAGGATACTGTGAACCATAACATGAACTAATGGGGGGATATGGTACTGTGAACCATAACATGAACTAATGGGGGATATGGTACTGTGAATCATAACATGAACTAATGAGGCGGATGTGGAACAGTGAACCATAAAATGAACTAATGGGGGTATATGGTACAGTGAATCATAACATGGTCTGATGGGTGGATATGGAAATGTAAACCATAACATGAACTAATGGGGGGTACAGTACTGTGAACCATAACATGAACTAATGGGGGATATGGAACTGTGAACCATAGCATAAACTAATGAGGGGGATATGGAACTGTGAGCCATAACATGAATTAAAGGGGGATATGGTACTGTGAGCCATAACATGAACTAATGGGGGATATGGTACTGTGAATCATAATATGAACTAATGAGGGGGATATGGAACTGTGAACCATAACATGAACTAATGGGAGATATGGTACTCTGAACCATAACATCAACTAATGGGTGGATATGGTACTGTGAACCATAACATCAACAATTGGGTGGATATGGTACTGTGAACCATAACATGAACTAATTGGTGGATATGGTACTGTGAACCATAACATGATCTAATGGGGATTTGGTACAGTGAACCAAAACATGAACTAATGAGTGGATATGGTACTGTGAACCATAACATGAACTAATGGGTGGATAAGGAACTGTGATCCATAACATGAACTAATTGGGGGTATGGTACTGTGAACCATAACATGAACTAATGGGTGGATATGGAGCTGTGAACCATAACATGAACTAATTGGGGGTATGGTACTGTGAACCATAACATGAACTAATGGGGGATATGAACTGTGAACCATAACATGAAGTAATGAGGGGGATATGGAACTATGAACCATAACAAGAACTAATTGGGGGTATGGTACTGTGAACCATAACATGAACTAATGGAGGATATGGAACTGTGAACCATAACATGAGCTAATGAGGGGAATATGGAACTGTGAACCATAACCTGAACTAATGGGGGATATGGTACTGTGAACCATAACATGAACTAATGGGGGATATGGAAATGTGAACCATAACATGAACTAATGAGGGGATATGCAACTGTGAACCATAACATGAATTCATGGGGTTATGGTACTGTGAACCATAACATGAACTAATGGGGGATATGGAAATGTGAACCATAACATGAACTAATGGGGGATATGGAAATGTGAACCATAACATGAACTAATAGGGGATTTGGAAATGTGAACCATAACATGAAATAATGAAAGGATATGGAACGTGAACCATAACATGAACTAATGGGGGATATGGTATTGTGAACCATAACGTGAACTAATGGGGATATGGTACTGTGAACCATAACATGAACTAATGGGTGGATGTGGAAGTGTGAACCATAACATGAGCTAATGGGGGGATATGGTACTGTGAACCATAACCTGAACTAATGGGGGATATGGTACTGTGAACCATAACATGAACTAATGGGGGATATGGAAATGTGAACCATAACATGAACTAATGAGGGGATATGAAACTGTGAACCATAACATAAATTAATGAGGTTATGGTACTGTGAACCATAACATGAACTAATGGGGGATATGGAAATGTGAACCATAACATGAACTAATGGGGGATATGGAAATGTGAACCATAACATGAACTAATAGCGGATTTGGAAATGTGAACCATAACATGAAATAATGAGGGGATATGGAACGTGAACCATAACATGAACTAATGGGGGATATGGTACTGTGAACCATAATGTGAACTAATGGGGATATGGTCCTGTGAACCATAACATGAGCTAATGAGGGGGATATGGAACACTGAACCATAACATGAACTAATTGGGGGTATAGTACTGTGAAAAATAACATAAAGTAATGGGTGGATATGGAACTGCGAACCATAGCATAAACTAATGGGGGATATGGTACTGTGAACCATAACCTGAACTAATGGGGTTATGGTACAGTTAAACAAAACATAAACTAATGGGGGGATATTGTACAGTGAACCATAACATGAACTAGTGGGTGGATATGGAACTGTGAACCATAACATGAACTAATTGGGGGTATGGTACTGTGAACCATAACATGAACTAATGGGTGGATATGGAGCTGTGAACCGTAACATGAACTAATTGGGGGTATGGTACTGTGAACCATAACATGAACTAATGGGGGATATGAACTGTGAACCATAACATGAAGTAATGAGGGGGATATGGAACTGTGAACCATAACAAGAACTAATTGGGGGTATGGTACTGTGAACCATAACATGAACTAATGGAGGATATGGAACTGTGAACCATAACATGAGCTAATGAGGGGAATATGGAACTGTGAACCATAACCTGAACTAATGGGGGATATGGTACTGTGAACCATAACATGAACTAATGGGGGATATGGAAATGTGAACCATAACATGAACTAATGAGGGGATATGCAACTGTGAACCATAACATGAATTAATGGGGTTATGGAACTGTGAACCATAACATGAACTAATGGGGGATATGGAAATGTGAACTATAACATGAACTAATGGGGGATATGGAAATGTGAACCATAACATGAACTAATAGGGGATTTGGAAATGTGAACCATAACATGAAATAATGAGGGGATATGGAACGTGAACCATAACATGAACTAATGGGGGATATGGTACTGTGAACCATAACATGAACTAATGGGGATATTGTACTGTGAACCATAACATGAACTAATGGGTGGATGTGGAACTGTGAACCATAACATGAGCTAATGGGGGGATATGGTACTGTGAACCATAACACGAACTAATGAGGGGATATGGAACTGTGAGCCATAACATGAACTAATTGGGGGTATGGTACTGTGAGTCATAACATGAACTAATGGGGGATATGGTACTGTGAACCATAACATGAACTAATGGGGGATATGGAAATGTTAACCATAACATGAACTAATGGGGAGATATGATAATGTGAGTCATAACATGTACTAATGGGGGATATGGTACTGTGAACCATAACATGAAATAATGGGTGGATATGGAACTGTGAACCATAACATGAACTAATTGGGGTATGGTACTGTGAACCATAACATGAACTAATGGGCGATATGGAACTGTGAACCATAACATGAACTAATGAGGGGGATATGGAACTCTGAACCATAACATAAACTAATGGGGGATATGGGACTGTGAACCATAACATGAACTAATAGGGGATTTGGAAATGTGAACCATAACATGAAATAATGAGGGGATATGGAACGTGAACCATAACATGAACTAATGGGGGATATGGTACTGTGAACCATAATGTGAACTAATGGGGATATGGTACTGTGAACCATAACATGAACTAATGGGTGGATGTGGAACTGTGAACCATAACATGAGCTAATGGGGGGATATGGTACTGTGAACCATAACACGAACTAATGAGGGGATATGGAACTGTGAGCCATAACATGAACTAATTGGGGGTATGGTACTGTGAGTCATAACATGAACTAATAGGGGATATGGTACTGTGAACCATAACATGAACTAATGGGGGATATGGAAAAGTTAACCATAACATGAACTAATGGGGAGATATGGTAATGTGAGTCATAACATGTACTAATGGGGGATATGGTACTGTGAACCATAACATGAAATAATGGGAGGATATGGAACTGTGAACCATAACATGAACTAATTGGGAGTATGGTACTGTGAACCATAACATGAACTAATGGGTGATATGGAACTGTGAACCATAACATGAACTAATGAGGGGGATATGGAACTCTGAACCATAACATAAACTAATGGGGGATATGGGACTGTGAACCATAACATGAACTAATGGGGGATATGGAAATGTAAACCATAACATGAACTAATGGGGGATATGGAAATGTGAACCATAAGATGAACTAACGGGGGATATGGAAATGTGAACCACAAGATGAACTAATGAGGGGATATGGAACTGTGAACCATAACATGAACTAATGGGGGATATGGTACGGTGAACCATAACATGAACTAATGGGGGATATGGTCTGTGAACCATAACATGAACTAATTGGGGGTATGGTACTGTGAGTCATAACATGAACTAATGGGGGATATGGTACTGTGAACCATAACATGAACTAATGAAAGATATGGAAATGTTAATTATAACATGAACTAATGGGTGGTTATGGTATTGTGAACAAAAACATGAACTAATGGGGATATGGTATTGTGAACCATAACATGAACTAATGGGGGATATGGTACAGTGAACCATAACATGAACTAATGAGGGGATATGGAACTGTGAACCATAACATGAACTAATGGGGGGATATGGTACTGTGAACCATAACATGAACTAATGAGGGGATAAGGAACTGTGAACCATAACATGAACTAATTGGGGGTATAGTACTGTGAGTCATAACATGAATTATTGTGGGATATGGTACTGTGAACCATAACATGAACTAATAGGGGATATGAAAATGTTAACGATAACATCAACTAATGTGTGGTTATGGTATTGTGAACCATAACATGAACTAATGGGGATATGGTATTGTGAACCATAACATGAACTAATGAGGGGGATATGGAACTGTGAACCATAACCTGAACTAATGGAGGATATGGTACAGGGAACCATAACATGAACTAATGAAGGGATATGGTACTGTGAATCATAACATGAACTAATGAGGGGGATACGGTATTGTAAACCATAACATGAAATAACAGGTGGATATGGAAATGTGAACCATAACATGAACTAATGGAGGGATATGGTACTGTGAGTCATAACATGAACTAATGGGGGATATGGTACTGTGAACCATAACATGAACTAATGGGTGGATATGGAACTGTGAACCATAACATGAACTAATTGGGGGTATGGTACTGTGAAGAATAACATCAGCTAATGGGGGACATGGAACTGTGAACCATAACATGAACTAATGAGGGGGATATGGAACTGTGAACCATATCATAAACTAATGGGGATATGATACTGTGAACCATCAAATGAGCTAATGAGGGGGATATGGAACTGAGAACCATAACATGAACTAATTGGGGGTATAGTACTGTGAACCATAACATGAACTAATGGAGGATATGGCACTGGGAACCATAACATGAACTAATAGCGGATATGGAAATGTGAACCATAACATGAAGTAATGGGGGATATGAAAATGATAACCAAAACATGAACTAATGAAGGGATATGGAACTGTGAACCATAACATGAACTAATGGGGGATATGGTACTATGAACCATAACATGAACTAATGAGAGAAATATGGAACTGTGAACAATAACATGAACTAATGGGGGATATGGTACCGTGAACCATAACATGAACTAATGGGTTTATGCTACTGTGAACCATAACTTGAGCTAATGGGGAATATGGAAATGTGAACCATAACATGAACTAATGGGGGATATGGAAATGTGAACCATAACATGAACTAATGGGGGATATGGAAATGTGAACCATAACATGAAATAATGAGGGGATATGGAATGTGAACCATAACATGAACTAATGGGGGATATGGTACTCTGAACCATAACATGAACTAATGGGGATATGGTACTGTGAACCATAACATGAACCATAATATGAACTAATGGGTGGATGTGGAACTGTGAACCATGACATGAGCTAATGGGGAGATATGGTACTGTGAACCATAACATGAACTAATGAGGGGATATGGAACTGTGAACCATAACATGAACTAATTGGGGGTATGGTACTGTGAGTCATAACATGAACTAATGGGGGATATGGTACTGTGAACCATAGCATGAACTAATGGGGGATATAGAAATGTTAACCATAACATGAACTAATGGGGATAGGGTATTGTGAACGATAACATAATCTAATGTGTGGATATGGAAATATGAACCATAACATGAAATAATAGGTGGATATGGAACTGTGAACCATAACATGAACTATTCGGGGGTATGGTACTGTGAACCATAACATGAACTAATGGGGGATATGGAACTGTGAACCTTAACATGAACTAATGGTGGATATGGAACTGTGAACCATAACATGAACTAATGGGGGATATGGAACTGTGAACCATAACATGAAGTAATGGGTGGATATGGAACTGTGAAACATAACATAAACTAATGGGGATATGGTACTGTGAACCATATCATGAACTAATGAGGGGGATATGGAACATTGAACCATAACATGAACTAATGGGGGATATGGAACTGTGAACCATAACATGAAGTAATAGGTGGATATGGAACTGTGAAACATAACATAAACTAATGGGGATATGGTACTGTGAACCATAACATGAACTAATGGGGGGTATGGTACTGTGAACCACAACATGAACTAATGGGGGATATGGTACTGTGAACCATAACATAAACAAATGGGTGGATATGGAACTGTGAACCATAACATGAACTAATGGGGGATATGGAACTGTGAACTATAACATGAACTAATTGGGGGTATGGTACTTTGAACCATAACATGAATAATTGGGGATATGGTACTGTGAGGCATAATATGAACTAATGAGGGATATGGCACAGTGAACCATAACATGAACTAATGGGGGATATGGTACTGTGAACCATAACATGAACTAATGAGGGGAATATGAAACACTTAACCATAACATGAACTAATGGGGGTATGGAACTGTGAACCATTACATGAACTAATGGGGATATGGTACTGTGAACCATAACATGAACTAATGAGGGGGATATGGAACTGGGAACCATAACATGAACTAACTGGGAGTATGGTACTGTGAACCATAACATGAACTAATGGAAGATATGGAACTGTGAACCATAACATGAACTAATGAGGGGGATATGGAACTGGAAACCATAACATGAACTAATGGGGAATATGGTACTGTGAACCATAACATGAACTAATGGGGGATATGGTACTGTGAACCATAAAATGAACTAATAGGGGGATATGGTACTGTGAACCGTAACATAAACTAATGGGTGGATATGGTACTGTGAACCATAAGATGAACTAATGAGGGGAATATGGAACTGTGAACCATAACGTGAACTAATGTGGGGATATGGAACTGTGAACCATAGCAAGACCTAATGGGTGGATATGGAACTGTAAACCATAGCATTAGCTAATGGGGGGATATGGTACTGTGAACCATAACAGTAACTAATGGGTGATATGGAAATGTGAACCATAACATGAACTAATGAGTGTGTTATGGAACTTTGAACCATAACATGAACTAATGAGGGGGATATCAAACTTTGAACCATAACTTGAGTTAATGGGGGATATGCTACAGTGAACCATAACATAAAGTAATGGGGGATATGGTACTGTGAACCATAACACGAACTATAGGGTGGATATGGAACTGTGAACCATAACATGAATTAATGGGGGATATGGTACTATGAACCATAACCTGAACTAATGGGGGATATGGTACATTGAAACATAACATAAACTAATGGAGAATATGGTACTGTGAACCATAACATGAACTAATGGGTGGATATGGAACTGTGAACCATAACATGAACTAATTGGGGATATGGTACTGTGAACCATAACATGAACTAATATGGTGGATATGGAACTGTGAACATAACATGAACTAATGGAGGATATGGAACTGTGAACCATAACATGAACTAATTGGGGGTATGGTACTGTGAACCATAACATGAACTAATGCGGGATACGGTACTGTGAGCCATAACATGAACTAATGGGGGGTATGGTACTGTGAGTCATAACATGAACTAATGGGGGATATGGTACTGTGAACCATAACATCAGCTAATGAGGGGAATATGGAACACTGAACCATAACATGAACTAATAGGGGATATGGAACTGTGAACCATAATATGAACTAATGGGCATATGGTACTGAGAACCATAACATGAAGTAATGAGGGGGATATGGAACTATGAACCATAACATGAACTAATTAGGGGTATGGTACTGTGAACCATAACATGAACTAATGGAAGATATGGAACTGTGAACCATAACATGAACTAATGAGGGGATATGGAACTGTGACCCGGAACATGAACTTAAGGGGAATATGGTGCTGTGCACCATAACATGAACTAATAGCGGATATGGTACTGTGAAACAAAAAATGAACTAATAGGGGGATATGGTACTGTGAAACATAACATGAACTAATGGGGGGATATGGAACTGTGAACCATAACATAAACTAATGGGGGATATGGTACTGTGAATCATAACATGAACTAATGAGGGGGATAGGGTACTGTGAACCATAACATGAACTAATGGGGGGATATGGTACTGTGAACCATAACATGAACTAATGGGGGATATGGTACTGTGAATCATAACATGAACTAATGAGGCGGATGTGGAACAGTGAACCATAAAATGAACTAATGGGGGTGTATGGTACAGTGAATCATAACATGGTCTGATGGGTGGATATGGAAATGTAAACCATAACATGAACTAATGGGGGGTACGGTACTGTGAACTATAACATGAACTAATGGTGGATATGGAACTGTGAACCATAGCATAAACTAATGAGGGGGATATGGAACTGTGAGCCATAACATGAATTAAAGGGGGATATGGTACTGTGAGCCATAACATGACTAATGGGGGATATGGTACTGTGAATCATAATATGAACTAATGAGGGGGATATGGAACTGTGAACCATAACATGAACTAATGGGAGATATGGTACTCTGAACCATAACATCAACTAATGGGTGGATATGGTACTGTGAACCATAACATCAAAAAATGGGTGGATATGGTACTGTGAACCATAACATGAACTAATTGGTGGATATGGTACTGTGAACCATAACATGATCTAATGGGGATATGGTACAGTGAACCAAAACATGAACTAATGAGTGGATATGGTACTGTGAACCATAGCATGAACTAATGAGGGGGATATGATACTTTGAACCATAACATAAACTAATGGTTGGATATGACACTGTGAATCATAACATGAACGAATGAGGGGGATATGGAAATGTGAACCATAACATGAATTAAAGGGGGATATGGTACTGTGAGCCATAACATGAACTAATGGGGGATATGGTACTGTGAATCATAATATGAACTAATGAGGGGGGTATGGAACTGTGAACCATAACATGAACTAATGGGAGATATGGTACTCTGAACCATAACATGAACTAATGGGTGGATGTGGAACTGTGAACCATAACATGAGCTAATGGGGAGATATGGTACTGTGAACCATAACATGAACTAATGAGGGGATATGGAACTGTGAACCATAACATGAACTAATTGGGGGTATGGTACTGTGAGTCATAACATGAACTAATGGGGGATATGGTACTGTGAACCATAGCATGAACTAATGGGGGATATAGAAATGTTAACCATAACATGAACTAATGGGGATACTTAACTGGTTTTCTACTAATCTTCCTCAAGAAACCATATTGCTAGGAGACCTCAATATTGATTGGAATGTTTGTAACCAAACAAATCCATCCACCCTTATCAGCCTGCATGGATTCCAACAAACCATTAACTCCACAACCAGAACAAACAAGAGCAATAACAAAGATTCCATACTTGACTGGATCCTGATAAACAGTCCCCATCAAAAGTATTCAACAGGTACCCTACCAGATGAGTTAAGTGACCACTCTCTCACATACATCATAAGGCATAAAACTCACCTCAAACCACCACCCCTAATTAGTTTATCTCATAACAAAAAACACTTTGACCCTCATCAGTTTCAAAATGACCTTAGCCTGGTTAACTGGTCCCCTCTAAAAACTCTCCCAATTGACGATGCTGTTAACCACTTTAATAAAGCCTTTCTTACTATATTAGATGAACATGCTCCCATCTGTTCTATTTGCATGAAATATAATACTGCCCGATGGCTTACAACCTACACAAAACAGCTCATCCTGAATAGGAATAAAGCCTGGTCTCAGTGGAGAACCTCCAAAGACCCCATTGGTCACCTTAGCTTCAAACAAAAAAGAAACATGACAAAATTAGCTATCATAAAAGACAAAAAGAACTATTACACCCACCTACAGCAATCCTCCCACCAACATCCCCACAAATTTTGGAGATCTATTAACACTCTTCTTTCCCCTGGAAAAATTGAAACTCCCAATCCTCTTGGTTCCTGCCCTGACTCTCCCTTACAAACAGCTAATGCTTTTAATAACTTCTTTACATCTACTATACTTAACCTAGCCAACCAACAAACCCCGACCCCTCTTTATTAGGTAGCCCAAGCTTCACCCCTCCACTTATGCAGCTTAAACCCATACCAACCTCCTATATTCTAAATTTACTTCTAAAACTTGAAGCTTCCACCCCCTCAGCTGACAAACTCCCAGCTGAATATCTCCAGCTAGGTGCCAAATCAATTGCCTACCCAATCTCAATACTAATAAACAGAACCATAACAGAAAGTACTATAACTTCCCTCTGGAAAATCTCACACATCATCCCTCTCTTCAAAGGAGGCAATTCATTTGAATACTCTAACTACCGCCCTATAGCACTGCTATCTCCAATTGCAAAAATAATGGAGAAATGCATCCACAAACAGTTACTAAATCACCTCCTTTTTAACAATCTCCTTGCTAACTGTCAACACGGCTTTCGTCCTTACCATAGTACCACTACAGCCTTATTATCATTTACTGACTCCATTAATAATAACCGTAATAACAATCTTCTTTCATCAGCATTCTTTGCAGACCTGTCTAAAGCCTTTGATATGGTGAATCACCAACTCCTTCTACATCAATTAAAATTGCTCTCTCTTGGTAAACCTGCCCTTACTTGGTTCACTTCCTATCTTCAAAACCGGAGACAAGCTGTTCTATGGAACAACAATCTCTCTGAACTCCTCCCAACCACTTTAGGGGTCCCTCAGGGCTCCATCTTAGGTCCTCTTTTATTTTCAGTCTTTATCAATGACTTGCATCTTGCCACACCCTTAACTACTTGTATTCAGTATGCTGACGACACCACCATTTGCTCTGCCACAAACCAAGCTGACCTTCACTACCTTACCCAAAAGACATTCACTACTATTGAACAATGGTTCTCCAATCACTGTCTTCTCTTAAACCCCAAGAAAACTAAACTTCTCCTTTTCTTACCTACACACCTGTTTCCCTCTATTAATCTCACAATTACATCTAACAATGGCACCCTTATATCTCCTGGCCAAACAACCAAACTATTGGGTATTACTATTGACAACCTACTAAAATTTGATTTTCACATCAACTCCAGCATTAAAGCAACTAATAGAAAGCTAGGCTCACTCTATAGAATCAGATCTTTCCTAACCCCTGAAGCTAGATCTACCATAGCAAGAACACATCTTATCTCTACTTTACTGTATGCTTCCCCCATTTATACTAATCTATCTAAGCATAACATTAATAAGCTCACAATAACCTACAACATTGCTAGATTTGCCACTGCCTCTCCATATAAAACACATCACTGTCTGAACCTCTCCAACCTAGGATGGCTGGAATTACCCCACCTAATTCAGTACTATCAGCTTACTATTTCCCACAAAGCCCTTTACTACCCTGAAAACATACCCATGCTCTCCACCCTTATAAAACCATACAACAACTTAAAAGCACTACGCTCTTCCAATAAACTTATGATTCAAACATCTCTATCAAAGAATACAGCAGGAGACTCTATATTTTCCAACTCAGTTGGTAAAATCTGGAACCAACTTCCTTCAGACCTTACAGATCAGACTTCCACTACACAATTTAAGACCAAACTGAAACTCTACCTTTCTAACCACTGGCTTTGCTCTTGTATCAATCCCAGTTGAACTACCTCCTATTTGACCTCCTATCCTTCTCCCATATCCCTCATACTTACTCCCTAATCTAATTCTTCTATTTATTCTTTTTTCCCATTTCAACCTGTTATATGACTACCTTAAATAAATAACTTTACTTCTCTTGTAACACTCCTGACAACTGTTTTGGGAATTTAATTCTTCTCTCCCTTTTCTTACATATCTGTACTTAAATTACTTCCTTGTCTCTCTATCCCTCTTTTTTTGTAAATTCTTTAAATTGTTGTTACTGTCTTTTACTTTGTTATTTATATCTACTTTTTTTTACTTAAAACCATCATGTATTTTGTATTTACTGTTTTGTTATCATCCCCAGGGATTACTTCAGTGTCACTGCTTGACAGAGGCACAGCAAAATAATAGGCATAGTTTTTATCCAAACTAAAGGGGTGGTGAAAGCCACATAACTATGGGCTAGGCTTATAAATGCCCTTGGTCAGATAGCCTAGTATGAACCTATGAACCTATGAACCTATGTATGTAGATAGTGGAGCTTTTCTCCTCTGGCCTCCACTGAAAATGGACTTGTATCCAGTTGGACTAGCCCGGTTAACAAATGTAAAATAAAATAAAATAAAATAAAGTATTGTGAACGATAACATAATCTAATGTGTGGATATGGAAATATGAACCATAACATGAAATAATAGGTGGATATGGAACTGTGAACCATAACACGAACTATTTGGGGGTATGGTACTGTGAACCATAACGTGAACTAATGGGGATATGGTACTGTGAACCATAACATGAACTAATAGGTGGATGTGGAACTGTGAACCATAACATGAGCTAATGGGGGGATATGGTACTGTGAACCATAACACAAACTAATGAGGGGATATGGAACTGTGAGCCATAACATGAACTAATTGGGGGTATGGTACTGTGAGTCATAACATGAACTAATGGGGGATATGGTACTGTGAACCATAACATGAACTAATGGGGGATATGGAAATGTTAACCATAACATGAACTAATGGGGAGATATGGTAATGTGAGTCATAACATGTACTAATGGGGGATATGGTACTGTGAACCATAACATGAAATAATGGGTGGATATGGAAATGTGAACCATAACATGAACTAATTGGGGGTATGGTACTGTGAACCATAACATGAACTAATGGGCGATATGGAACTGTGAACCATAACATGAACTAATGAGGGGGATATGGAACTCTGAACCATAACATAAACTAATGGGGGATATGGGACTGTGAACCATAACATGAACTAATGGGGGATATGGAAATGTAAACCATAACATGAACTAATGGGGGATATGGAAATGTGAACTATAAGATGAACTAATGGGGGATATGGAAATGTGAACCACAACATGAACTAATGAGGGGATATGGAACTGTGAACCATAACATGAACTAATGGGGGATATGGTACGGTGAACCATAACATGAACTAATGGGGGATATGGTCTGTGAACCATAACATGAACTAATTGGGGGTATGGTACTGTGAGTCATAACATGAACTAATGGGGGATATGGTACTGTGAACCATAACATGAACTACTGAGGGATATGGAAATGTTAACAATAACATGAACTAATGGGTGGTTATGGTATTGTGAACAAAAACATGAACTAATGGGGATATGGCATTGTGAACCATAACATGAACTAATGGGGGATATGGCACAGTAAACCATAACATGAACTAATGAGGGGATATGGAACTGTGAACCATAACATGAACTAATGGGGGGATATGGTACTGTGAACCATAACATGAACTAATGAGGGGATATGGAACTGTGAACCATAACATGAACTAATTGGGGGTATAGTACTGTGAGTCATAACAGGATTTAATGGGTGTATGGTACTGTGAACCATAACATGAACTAATAGGGTATATGAAAATGTTAACGATAACATCAACTAATGCGTGGTTATGGTATTGTGAACCATAACATGAACTAATGGGGATATGGTATTGTGAACCATAACATGAACTAATGAGGGGGATATGGAACTGTGAACCATAACCTGAACTAATGGAGGATATTGTACAGGGAACCATAACATGAACTAATGAAGGGATATGGTACTGTGAATCATAACATGAACTAATGAGGGGGATAGGGTATTGTAAACCATAACATGAAATAACAGGTGGATATGGAAATGTGAACCATAACATGAACTAATGGGGGGATATGGTACTGTGAGTCATAACATGAACTAATGGGGGATATGGTACTGTGAACCATAACATGAACTAATGGGTGGATATGGAACTGTGAACCATAACATGAACTAATTGGGGGTATGATACTGTGAAGAATAACATCAGCTAATGGGGGACATGGAACTGTGAACCATAACATGAAGTAATGAGGGGGATATGGAACTGTGAACCATAACATAAACTAACGGGGATATGACACTGTGAACCATAACATGAGCTAATGAGGGGGATATGGAACTGAGAACCATAACATGAACTAATTGGGGGTATAGTACTGTGAACCATACCATGAACTAATGGAGGATATGGAACTGGGAACCATAACACGAACTAATAGCGGATATGGAAATGTGAACCATAACATGAAGTAATGAGAGTTATGAAAATGTGAACCAAAACATGAACTAATGAAGGGATATGGAACTGTGAACCATAACATGAATTAATGGGGGATATGGTACTATGAACCATAACATGAACTAATGAGAGGAATATGGAACTGTGAACCATAACATGAACTAATGGGGGATATGGTACCGTGAACCATAACATGAACTAATGGGGGATATGGAAATGTGAACCATAACATGAATTAATGAGGGGATATGGAACTGTGAACCATAACATGAATTAATGGGTTTATGCTACTGTGAACCATAACATGAACTAATGGGGGATATGGTACCGTGAACCATAACATGAACTAATGGGGGATATGGAAATGTGAACCATAACATGAATTAATGAGGGGATATGGAACTGTGAACCATAACATGAATTAATGGGTTTATGCTACTGTGAACCATAACATGAGCTAATGGGGAATATGGAAATGTGAACCATAACATGAACTAATGGGGGATATGGAAATGTGAGCCATAACATGAACTAATGGGGGATATGGAAATGTGAACCATAACATGAAACAATGAGGGGATATGGAACGTGAACCATAACATGAACTAATCAGGGATATGGTACTCTGAACCATAACATGAACTAATGGGGGATATGGTACTGTGAACCAAAACATTAACTAATGAGGGGATATGGAACTGTGAACCATAACATGAACTAATGGGGGGATATGGTACTGTGAACCATAACATGAACTAATGAGGGGATATGGAACTGTGAACCATAACATGAACTAATTGGGGGTATGGTACTGTGAGTCATAACATGAACTAATGGGGGATATGGTACTGTGAACCATAACATGAACTAATGGGGGATATGGAAATGTTAACCATAACATGAACTAATGGGTGGTTATGGTATTGTGAACCATAACATGAACTAATGGGGATATGGTATTGTGAACCATAACATGAACTAATGAGGGGGATATGGAACTGTGAACCATAACCTGAACTAATGGAGGACATGGTTCAGGGAACCATAACATGAACTAATGGAGGCATATGATACTGTGAATCATAACATGAACTAATGAGGGGGATAGGGTATTGTGAACCATAACATGAACTAATGGGTGGATATGGAAATGTGAACCATAACATGAACTAATGGGGGGATATGGTACTGTGAACCATAACATGAACTAATGGGTGGATATGGAACTGTGAACCATAACAAGAACTAATTGGGGGTATGGTACTGTGAAGAATAACATGAGCTAATGGGGGATATGGAACTCTGAACCATAACATGAACTAATGAGGGGGATATGGAACTGTGAACCATAACATAAACTAATGGGGATATGGTACTGTGAACCATAACATGAAATAATGAGGGGGATATGGAACTGGAACCATAACATGAACTAATTGGGGGTATGGTACTGTGAACCATAACATGAACTAATGGAAGATATGGAACTGTGAAGTATAACATGAACTAATAGCAGATATGGAAATGTGAACCATAACATGAACTAATGGGGAATATGAAAATGTGAAACACAACATGAACTAATGGGGGATATGGAACTGTGAACCATAACATGAACTAATGGGGGATATGGTACTATGAACCATAACATGAACTAATGGGTGGATATAGAAATGTAAACCATAACATGAACTAATGGGGGGATATGGTACTGTGAGTCATAACATGAACTAATGGGGGATATGGTACTGTGAACCATAACATAAACTAATGGGGGATATGGAAATGTTAACCATAACATGAATTAATGGGTGGTTATGCTATTGTGAACCATAACCTGAACTAACGGGGATATGGTACTGTGAACCATATCGTGAACTAATGAGGGGGATATGGAACTGTGAACCATAACATGAACTAATGCAGGATGTGGTACTGTGAACCATAACATGAACAAATGGAGGGATATAGTACTGTGAATCATAAAATGAACTAATGAGGGGGATATGGTATTGTGAACCATAACATGAACTAATGGGTGGATATGGAAATGTGAACCATAAGATGAACTAATGGGGGAATATGGAACTGTGAAACATAACATGAACTAAACTATCAGATATATCTATGGCTTAGTGGTAACTTGCTGTAGCTATGGTGTGCAGTGTCCTGGGTTCAAGCCTTGTAAGGGCTAATTATTTTAAATCCCGGTACATGTGAGGCAGAGCACCTCGCTGGCCTTGTTCAAGAGAAATCTTGACCAATGGATGGGAGATCGCAGATATACCCCAGGGATTACCTCAGTGTCACTGCTCGACAGAGGCACAGCAAAATAATGGGTATAGTTCCCCATACTAAAGGGGTGACGTAAGCCACATAACGATGGGCTAGGCTTGTAAATGCCCTCGGGCAGATAGCCTAGTATGAACCTATGAACCTATGAACCTATAAAGGGGGGATATGGAACTGTGAACCATAACATGAACTAATGAGGAGGGATATGGAACTGTGAACCATAACATAAACTAATGAGGGGATATGGAACTGAGAACCATTACATGAACTACTTGGGGGTATGGTACTGTGAACCATAACATGAACTAATGGAGGATATGGAACTGTGAACCATAACATGAACTAATGGGGGATATGGTACTGTGATCCATAACATGAACTAATGGGGGATATGGAAATGTTAACCATAACATGAACTAATGGGTGGTTATGGTATTGTGAACCATAACATGAACTAATGGGGATATGGTATTGTGAACCATAACATGAACTAATGAAGGGGGTATCAAACTGTGAACCATAACATGAACTAATGGGGGATATGGTACTGTGCACCATAACAAGAACTAATGGTGGGATATGGTACTGTGAATAATAACATGAACTAATGAGGGGGATATGGTGCTGTGAACCATAACAGAACTAATGGGGGATATGGCACTGTGAACCATAACATGAACTAATGGAGGGATATGGTACTGTGAATCATAACATGAACTAATGAGTGGGATAGGGTATTGTGAACCATAACATGAACTAATGGGTGGATATGGAAATGTGAACCATAGCATGAACTAATGGGTGGATATGGAACTGTGAACCATATCATGAACTAATGGGGGATATAGTACTGTGAACCATAACATGAACTAATGAGTGGATATGGAACTGTGAACCATAACATGAACTAATTGGGGGTATGGTACTGTGAACCATAACATGAACTAATGGGGGATATGGAAGTGTGAACCATAACTTGATCTAATGGGGGGGATATGGAACTGTGAACCATAACATAAACTAATGGGGGATATGGTACTGTTAACCATAACATGAACTAATGAGGGGGATATGGAACTGCGAACCATAACATGAACTAATTGGGGGTATGGTACTGTGAACCATAACATGAACTAATGGAGGATATGGAACTGTGAACCATAACATGAACTAATGGGGGATATGGAAATGTGAACCATAACATGAACTAATGGGGGATATGGAAATGTGAGCCATAACATGAACTAATTGAGATATGGAAATGTGAACCATAACATGAACTAATGAATGGATATGGAACTGTGAACTATAGCATGAACCAATGGGGGATATGGTACTGTGAACCATAACATGAACTAATGGGGATATGGTACTGTGAACCATGACATGATCTAATGGGTGGATATGGAACTGTAAACCATAACAGGAACTAATGGGGGGATTTGGTACTGTGAGCCATAACATGAACTAATGAGCGGATATGGAACTGTAAACCATAACATGAATTAATGGGGGGATATGGTACTGTGAACCATAACATGAACTAATGAGGGGATATGGAACTGTGAACCATAACATGAACTGATTGGGGGTATGGTACTGTGAGTCATAACATGAACTAATGGGGGATAAGGTGCTGTGAACCACAACATGAACTAATGGGGGATATGGAAATGTTAACCATAACATGAACTAATGGGTGGTTATGGTATTGTGAACCATAACATGAACTAATCCTATATTTCTCTTTATCTTCTCTTCTCTCTCTCCACTTACCTATACTTTCCAGCTCCCCTTTAGTTTCATCTATAACTCCCGTTCTGCCCACTAGAGGGCATTCCTCTTATATCCCTCTATCATTCCATCTCCCCTTTACCACCTTGTACACTGTATATACTTATTATGCCTCTTGCCAGTTCCTAATCCTTCTCACCTATTGCCTTTCTACTCTATCCTGCCTTCCTGTTCTTTCTCCCTAGACGTACTCTCCATCCTCCACCTTTCCACTCACCTACTGCCTTGCTACCTGCAGCTACCTATTTTTTTACTGATTGTCTACTGCTGGATTTCTTCTTCTTTGTCTCAACCCACTCCGTTCGCCCTTCGGGCTCACTCCGCTCCCCTACCCTACCCCCAAATCCCACCCACGCCTACAACCTTTACATTTATACCTAACTAACCACACCCCGTACCTTTTCTGCCAATAGTATCTTATCAACTTTAACTTATCTACTCTTTTCCCTCCATTTCTCCTAGCATTTTAGCCACACCCCTTACCTCTCATCCAATTGAATCAGACCAACTGTAACCAATCCACTCCTTTCCCTCCTCTTGTTTTATTTTCTCTCAACTAAACAGCCTCACCCCTTGGCTTATATTCAATAGTAACTTCCACACCTTCAGCCTTTATACTCGTCATAACATTCTAAGTCCACTTCTTCCTTTCACCTTATCCTGCATTACAACATCACTACACTTATACAATAATCTACAACATATTAATCAATACTACAATGTATAAGCACCCCACCATAGCCATAACAAATACCTTACTCTTACTATCAGTACTTCCACCTTTAACAATATCACTTCTTCTTACCTCCTACGAATACCCTCTACTAACAAACTTTCCCAAACCCTCTAAACATACTACTGCAGCACTTCCTACAATCCATAACCAACATATCAACATCACTTCTACACCTAACTACCTTTTACCAAAGTATCATAGAATTACCCACTTAAAATATACCCAACAAAATCCTAAAAGACTACCTCTGCCCCAAAGCAAATATTCAAACCTTTCTTATCAAAGCCTTCTCTGCCCCCTTAAAGATGGAGATATTCACCCAAACCCAGGTCCTATTAGCTCCACTAATAATTAAAACTTTAATCAAATACCAAGTACTAGTCCTCTACCAAATAAGCACAACTCACTCTCAATAGCAAACCTCAACATACGTAGTATTAACAACAAAATAACACAAGTCCATGCTCTCTTAGAACACTACTCCTTCGACATAATCTACCTAACTGAAACCTGGCTGAAACCCTCTACAAAAGACACTGAAATCACCCCTCCTGGCTATAACATCCTGCGCCTAGACAAGGCTGCTAAAGAAGGAGGTGGTGTAGCCATCCTATTTAAATCTAGCCTTCAAATAACCACTTTCCAACAAAACCCCCCTCAGGACTCTAATGCAGAAATTCTTATCACCAAACTGAAACTAAACTCAGTCAAATCTATCTTTATCATATGCATCTATATCCCCCCTGGAAATAACATTTCCACCATCGAAAACATCCTGTGCTGGCTATCCCTAAACTTACCCCAAGAAACATTCATCTTAGGTGACCTAAACATCGATTGGCAATCTTGCTGTAACAAACACCCTACTAGTCACATTAATCTTTATGGGTTTACCCAAACTATCACCTCCACCACTAGAATAAATAAAGCCAACAATAAAGAAAGCATCCTAGATTGGATACTCACCAACAATCATCCCCATATTTATGAAACAGGAACCATCCCTGAAGATATAAGTGTTCACTTACTTACATACATTATCAGGCTCAAAACTAACCCCCTACCCAAAGCATAACTAGAACACTCAGAACCAAAAAAAACTTTAATTTGGAAGTCTTTAAAAATGAACTATATGCTTGTAACTGGTCACCCTTGAAATACCTTCCCCTAGATGAAGCTGTAGACTACTTTAATGCAAAATTCCTAACCATACTTAACCATCACGCTCCCACTCGATCTATTAGAATTAAAACCAAATCCGCCCCATGGCTCTCAATAGAAACAAAGCAAAAAATCCAACTCAAAAATAAGATCTGGAACAAATCACGCTCTACAAACAACACGGCAGACTACCAACACTACAAACGACTAAGAAATGAGACAAAAAAGCCATAATGACCGATAAAAAAAATTATTACCTAAAATCTCAGCAAACTCACAAAAATTGCCCACAAAAATTCTGGGCCAAAATAAATGAGCTACTACAGCCTAGTAAACCTTCCACACCCAACCCACAAGGCTCTGACACAATGAACCACAACCAAATTGCCAACGACTTTAACTCCTTCTTTACAGACACAATTCATATTCTAGCTAGTCAACTCTCTACAAATGACACAGTTATATCCAAATATGACTTAAAGCCACCTCCCCCTTTTCTCTTCCAACCTGTCCCCACAACCTACATACTCTCCCTTATCAAAAAACTCAAACCTTGTACCCCCTCTGCTGACTTACTACCCGCAGAATACTTGCAATTAGCAGCCAGTTCCATAGCCTACCCAATTTCCATACTCATAAACAGAACCATCACAGAGGGATATGTCCCAAAACTTTGGAAAATATCTCACATCATCCCACTTCACAAGGGTGGAAATTCTACTGAATTTTCAAACTACCGCCCTATAGCCCTGCTCTCTCCCTTATCAAAAATCATGGAAAGATGTATACACAAGCAACTGCTGAACCATCTTCTCAAATACAACTTACTTTCTAATACCCAGCATGGCTTCAGACCTTCCCGTAGTACCACCACTGCCCTCCTCTCCTTTACAGACACCATCAACAAAAATCGTAACAACAACACACTTTCCTCAGCTCTCTTCCTAGACCTCTCAAAAGCTTTTGACATGGTTAACCACCAAATACTCATAAATATCCTCCAATCTATGTCACTAGAAACCCAACCCATTAACTGGTTCAAATCCTACTTAAATGACAGACACCAAGCAGTTCTCTGGAAAACCACCTTATATTCGCAGCTTCCTGTTACCATTGGTGTTCCCCAAGGGTCTATATTATGTCCCCTTCTGTTTTCTTTATTTATCAATGACCTCCACCAAATAGTTCCACAAGCTACATGCATTCAATACACAGATGATTCCACACTCATTTGCTCAGCCACAACAGTTCCTAATCTTCACTCCCTTACACAACACATATTTAACTCCGTTGAAGAATGGTTTGCCCAACGCTGTCTCCTACTAAACCCCTAAAACCCCAAAAAAA